>NW_015173711.1:157959-160098 GCF_001447785.1 Gekko japonicus | reverse complement strand
GGTCTCTTCGGCTGTGGATGCAGCAGGGGGTGAGTTTATAAACTTCCATAGCCCCTCTCTCTTTAGATAGTGCTGCATCCTAAGAGACCAGACCGCATAATTGTCATTTGTTAGTTTGTCAATTAGCAAAGTAGCCGAAGCTTGAGCCATGTTGTACTCACTGTACGACACCTGTTGTCTCGGACTGGGCAACTCCTCCAGCTCCTCCTCAGCTTCTTCAGAGCTCTCCAAACTTAGCTCAGGCACCTCGTCCTCTTCACAAGACTGTGGCTCCAGGTTTTAATCCAACACGCCGCTGTATCCAGAAAGTGTCTTGTCCAGGCAGGACCGACTTTCCACAGCTCAGCGCAGGGCATTAGGCTGGGCCCATAACCCTGACGGTATGGAAGAAAACGCCGTGCAGCAGAGTAGTAAAAGTATTTACAGTTTATTTACACACTGGAGTATATTTACAGTCTCTCTGAGTCCAACATCGTGGTACTCTCTGACAAGGTGCTGCGCAGGCAACTGATCCCATAGAAGAGATGAACAGCACTGTTCAGCACTACATTTATATTTACAACAACCAATCACATAACAGCTATTTACATATTTGCCAAGTCATGGTGCTTCGTGCAAAGGCTGATGCAACTTCCCTGCAATCACCATGTCATGTGACCTACTGGCTGTCAACTTAGATCATCTAGAACTAGCATTCACTGTCATCTGGCAGACTGACAGCTTGCAGTTATAGTTTTATATACTGACAAGAGAAACTATGTAAAGAGATTTTAAACTATTTCCAGACCAATTTAAATCAAGGAACATCAATACAAACGGTGTGGGATGCTTACAAAGCTGTAATGAGAGGCCTCCTCATATCATTGAATGTTAAAGAAAAAAAAGAAAAGATGAGCAGGCAGAAGGAAGTATTAGATAAGATCCAACAGAAAGAGAAAGAGTTAATTAAAAAGCCTGGAAAAAAGAAGATAATTAAAGAATTACAAATTTTGCGTGAACAACTAAATGAGAGCGTAAACCAGGAAATGTATTGGAATCTAAAGAAATTGCAACAGAAATCTTTTGAAGGAGCAAATAAACCTGGAAAGTTTTTGGCATGGCAATTGAAAAACCGTAAAGAAAGAAGACTTATCAAAAAAAAAAATAGATGACAACAAGGAAATATTAGATCTTTACGGACTTAAGAGAGTATTTTATAAGTACTACGCAAAATTGTTTCAAAAGAAGAATGTAGATCCGGGAAAAATTAAAAAAATATTTACAAGATGTGCAGTTGCCAAAGATCATGGAAAAAAGTAAAGAATTGTTGAATGGAATGATTCAGAGAGAAGAAATAATTAAAGCAATAGAAGACACAAAGTTGGGGAAAGCTCCGGGACCAGACGGATTTACAGCAAAGTTCTATAAGAAATTAAAAGAGGAGTTGGCCCCAATTTTTGGTCTTCTATCGAATGAGATAAGAGAAACTAAAACAATACCAGAAACATGGAAAGAAGCCAATATATCACTAATTCCAAAAGAAGCTCAAGACTTAACAAATGTGAAAAATTATAGGCCAATTTCGCTCCTGAACAATGACTATAAGTTGTTTGCTAAAATAATTTCTGAGAGAGTAAACAAATATTTAAAAGATGTAATTCCAGAAGAACAAGCTGGTTTTTTACAAGATAGACAAATCAGAGACAATTTAAGAATGGTGATCGATGCTGTAGAATATTATGACAAACACCCAGAAAAAGAAGTTGCATTTTTATTCGTAGATGCGGGAAAAGCCTTTGATAATTTAAATTGGGATTTTATGTTTCAAATGTTGGAGAAAATGGACATAGGCCAACCCTTTGTAAATATTATTAAGGTAATATATTCGGATCAAAGAGCGGCATTGAACGTAAACAAAGATCTTACTTCATATTTCAAAGTACAAAAAGGAACTAGGCAGGGTTGTCCTTTATCCCCATTACTGTTTATATGGGTTCTGGAAGTATTGTTGGGAAAGATAAGAGAAGATAATGACATAAAGGGTATGAATATTAAAGGCTACTCGTACAAATATAGAGCATTTGCAGATGATGTGATGTTTTTAAGAGAAAACCCAAGAGACAATTTACCGCTTCTGATTCAACGAATAACGGATTTTGG
>NW_015173711.1:156098-157424 GCF_001447785.1 Gekko japonicus | reverse complement strand
GAACTTCAGACTTTACTATGAAGCGATTTGCTTTACCTGGATAGAGCAGTGGATAAATTTGGACAATAAGAAGTTGCTAGCGTTGGAAGGACATGATTGTAGACTTGGCTGGCATGCCTATCTCTGGTACGAAAAGACAAAAGCGGACAATTTTTTTAATCATCACTTTATAAGAAGATCGCTATATGGGACTTGGTTGAGATATAGAAGATTTTTCTATGAAGCAAGACAATTATGGATTGTTCCTGCAGAAGTAATTACACCATATTCGAGACATAAAGGCAAAGATTGGTTGCCATATAGAGACATTTTGAAAAAAGAAGGAAAAGACTTTGTGATGAGAAAGAGAGAGGAGCTAGACTTTGAATATGATTGGTTGAACTATGCACAGATTGTAGATTTATTTAGGACCGATAAAAAAAGATATGGCTTTAGAGAGGAAAAAAATGAAATAGAAGCGGTGTGGGAGGTAAAAGGGAAAAAAATGATATCAAGTCTTTATAAGGTTTTGTTAAAATGGTTTACAGAAGATGAGTCAGTAAAAGAACAAATGATTAAATGGGCCATAAATATGAATAAGGAGGTGACTATGTCATCTTGGGAATATCTATGGAAAAATTCTATTAAAATATCAACATGTACTAATGTAAAAGAAAATTGTTATAAAAAGATTTATAGGTGGTACATGACTCCAAAGAAAATAGCATACATGAATGAAAATATGTCTAACAAATGTTGAAAATGTAAGAAAAAGGAAGGCTCTTTTTAACATATGTGGTGGACATGTGATAAAGCTGTGACTTTTTTGACAGAAATACATGAGGAAATGCAAAAAATTTTGAAAGGTAATTTTAAGAAAGAACCGGAGATACTACTTCTAGGTTTAAAAATGGAAGAAGTAAATGTAGTAAAAAAGACATTGCTATGGTATTTAATTACCACGGCAAGAATGACTTATGCACAATGCTGGAAACAGGAGAGAATACCAGATAAATGGGAATGGATACAGAAAGTTCTATATATGGCAGAAATGAACAAATTAACAAAGAAGCTAAATAATAAAGAAGATAAAGATTTCTTTGAAGAATGGAAAGACTTTAAAGAATATTTAGAAAGAAATTGGGACGTTAAAAATACTATATCAGGGGTGGCGAACACGCGGCTCTCGAGCCGCATGCGGCTCCCGGCCAAAATGAATGCGGCTCTTTGCCCAGCGCTTCCTCGGAGGCTTCCAAGCGACACATTCCGGGGAGAGGGCGTCTTTCGGCCGCAGGCGAGCCGGGGCGGCTCTCCGAGGCCGAGGACGCCGCGCTCTGCCCGGAGGCG
>NW_015173711.1:112669-155968 GCF_001447785.1 Gekko japonicus | reverse complement strand
CCCGGGCTGGGCGCGCCCCAGGATCGTCGGCCGGAGGAAAGGCGAGGGCTCGCCGGGAGCGCTTCCTTGGCGCAGGGCGGTGCGCTCCCGCCGGGCGCCTTACCTTGGCTGCGGCGCGCTGGCCTCGCTCGGGGCGGCAAGAAGCGCGGCGGGGTCCTTCCGAGCGGCAAGTTTCTCGGAGCGGCAGCAACTCGGCAGGCGGGGGGGTAGGAGGAGGGGGAAGGGGGAGGGCAGAGTCGGCCTGGCCGGCGGGCGGGCGCGGGGCTGGCCACCGAGAGGGCTCCCCCAGAGCACGGAGAGAGGGGCTCCGGAGGCTACCTGGCGGGGCAGACCCCCCCTCTCCCCCGGCAATGGTCCCCTGCAGGATTTCCAAGCGCGGGGAGGGCTCTCCTCTCTCCCTCCCCCCCCCGCCACCCCGAGCCACTGCGTGGTGTGGCTCTCTGACTCTTACAGTTTAAAATTTTGGCTCTTTTTGTCGAACTTGTTCGCCACCCCTGTACTATATTGTACTTAGATAATTATTAGGGTTGAAATGTAGAAATGTTTGAACTGTAAGCAAAACTGTTACCTTGAAATTCAAAATTGTTTGTGGGCAGGGAGAAGCATTGCGGGAAGCCATCAAAAGGGGGGGAGGAGTTAAAAGAAATGGATTTGTTGGTTGATTGTTAAATGTTGAACATGTTAATCCAAAATAAAATCTTTTGAAAGAAAAAAAAAAAGCTTTGTATGGAGTCACTATGACTCGGCAATTGTATTGTGATTGGCTGACTGCTGTATATATCCTGCTGTGTACTGTGCATTGAATGACCTACATGGTTACTGATGCCTGGCGTAGCACTTTGTTGGACAAACAGCCTGTTTTGGAGTGACTACAAGGACTGTGTAAATATCTGTAAACAAAACTGTAAATAGCTTTATACCAGCGCAGTGTCTTCTGCTTTGTGGTGACATTCAAACACCATCACTTTTTGGCCTCGGGGCAGCTGGGTACTGTAGGCCAGCAGATGAGGAAACCCCCTGCAGGCCTTCCTGTGGAACTACAGCTCAAACAGCTCAATGTTCATCAGAACATTTTAAACAAACAACCACAGATGGCAGCCATCTTACAAATACAGCTAACTGCCAGTCTGTAAGTTGTCCGAAATCACAGCTTCCACAGCAAGAACCTGGCTCTGGCAGACCGTGCTCTGAAGCACTAACTGCTACGCCTAGGGCAGCCAGCCTCCAGGTGGGGCCTGAAGATCACTGGGTATTACAACTGAACTCCAGACAACAGATCTCTTCCTCCCCCCCCCCCCCCCCGGAGAAAATAACTGCTTTGGACGGTGGCCACTATGGCATTCTATTCAGCTGAAGCCTCTCCCCTCCCTGAACTCTGGCTTCCTTAGATACAGAATAGCCAGGAATTTCCCATTCTGGAGCTGGCAACCCTAGTCGGGACTGGCTCCAATGAGTTCCTCACAACAGCCACTGAGGGGAAAGTTAGTGCCTCCACACAGCAGGCAAACAGGAGAAGCGTCTTCATCAAGAGAGAAAGCTGTGTGCCAGTAATTCTGACAGGGCACAGTGGCTGAAGGGGGAGTGGGCAGGGAATAGGAGCAGACCCAGAACCCAACCGATGGCACACGAGTACTCTTGAGTGGCAGCTGATGAGCCAATGGCTGAGGGAGCGCATTGCACAGCCAATGGGAGAGCTGGAAAGTGCCACTCCACTTCCCAATTATACATAAGGAGAGATAAGGAGAGATTTCATCATGGAGTGAGCATTAGTATGAAGAATACATACACATTGAGGCTATCAATATTTAAGTTTGGTTTTTCTGGTTACCTGAAACCACAAATGGTATACATGGGCTTCTATGCATATCCATTGTCCTCTGTAAATAAAAGCAGTAAAAGCTTACTTTATTTTTTTAGCAAAGGCAGAAAATTCAAGGAAAGAGATTTATATATCCTTGAGAGACTCTGGCTCCATGGGCTGTGCTAGGTCTACAGCCTCAAGTACATTTAAAAAATTGATTCTGCACTTCATTTCAACACCATATATAATTCAGTGTTCCACCACCAGAGATGCTTAAGAAACGTCTTTTCATATGCCCCAAGGGTTACTCTTTCAGACCACACATCAGACTAATAGTCATGTGTAGCAAACTGGTCAGCCCTATCTCCTGGACTAAGAGAAAAACTGCTAAGGAATTCTCAGTTCCACTAGAGTCTAGACCTTTGATCTCACTGCCTTTTGAGCTGTTAGTCTTCTGTCCCTGCACTAAGACACTACCCAATATTCCCTCTTCGGCAGATACAGATCATCAGATAAACAAGAATGTACTGTAACTGTTGTGCTTGTGCTTTTTATTATAGGAGAAAGAAGAGAAGGGGAAAATTACCTTTTAAGGAAAAGATTAGCCTGGTAAAAATCCTTTGAGGAATGAATATTTTTTACTCCCAGTTAATGTGTTAGCAAGCAAAGATTACCTCTGAATTTCCACAAATATTTTCCACATGTTGCTGGGGCAAAGGGAGAACAATGGTCATTCAAAAGGATGGCAACTGTCTTGATTTTAGAAGTTAGAAAAGCAGACTTTAAAATCCTTCGGGTTTAAAGGAGGGGCCCTTCAGCTGGATTTGCTGTGGAGTGGGTTTCTACAAGTTTGTATAAAGTACTTGCTCTGTAATAACATAAGAACTCTCCCTATTTCAGAACTCCCCCATTGAATAAAGTTCTTTATTGTAAAACGCACTAACAACCCTAAGAGCCAGTGAAAAGTATGCAGATGGAGAGTGATTTCAGCTAAGCATGCCTTTATTTAGTCCGGAACAAAGACACTTGGCTGGCTCGCAGGCCGGCTTATATTCCTTCAGAAAACCCACCACCAAACACACCAAACACACACCCCACTCCCAATAGGCTATTTACAGTAACCGAGAGACCTATTGGCCTCCCGGCTGGGGACCTAGCCCTTTCATTGGGCCTGGCTAGGATCCTACTGGCCCATTGTCTTTTGGCATGAAGCTAGTGGTGTTTGTGCCTGAGCCAGTCCGGGCATGTCCGGACATGTCAGGCTGGATACACTACACCCCTCCCCCCTTGGTTCGCAATGCACCCACAGACAAAGTCCTTCAGGTAAGCTGATGGCTTCCTGGTGCGGTTAGAATGGCGAGGTTCCGGGGCGGCTGCTGTCTCTGCCTCGGGAGCCCTCGGAGCCGAGTTATCCAGGCGAGGCGCGGGGGTGGTCTAGCCGGTGTTGCTGGCACCGGGGTAGCTGTTGCAGTTCAGCCGCTGGGAGTTGGGCCTGAGGTGAGGGTTCCTGGGCCTCGGCCCTGATCGAGTCCTCTGGATCCAAGGGCATTGTCCGGCGACGTAGCTGGTCGATGTGCCGATGGAGGACCTGGCCATCCTCGCAGGAGATCTCGTACGATCGGGGGCCCTTCACCCATATGACTCGGACCGGAATCCAGGTGGGGCCCCGGGCGTAGTTCCGTGCGTACACGGGATCTTCCGGGAAGAACCCCTGGGCTGCCTCGTGCATCTAAGTGACGGTGCCCAGTCGGGGTGTAGACGATCTAACCTGGTAGCCAGGCGGCGGCCCAGAAGTAGCTCTGCGGGACTGCACCCCGTGGTGGTGTGGGGCGTGGTGCACTGGCTGAAGAGGAAAGCCGCCAGTTTGTAGTTCCAATCGGAGGAGTTGAGGCGGCGGAGGGCATCCTTTGGTGTGCGGACCATGTGCTCGGCCTGGCCATTGGTTGCGGGATGGAACAGGGCCGACCATAGTACCTCGTGAAGGTCTGGAACTCAGCTGAGGTAAATGCTGTCCCGTTGTCCGTGACCAGCATGTCGGGTATTCCTTGGGCACTGAAGATCCGCCACATTGCCCGGATCGCTGCCTGTAAAGACGTGGAGGGCACTTCCAGCCACTTACTGTAGGTGTCTACCATTATGAAGAAGAGCTGGCCCTGGAAGGGTCCCACAAAGTCCAGGTGTAGCCGGGACCAGGGGCGGTGTGAGGATTCCCAGGCCCTCTCCGGCGCTCGGTGTGGTTCTGGCCATGGTGGTTCTGGCATGGCTGGCATCTCCTGACCACATCCTCAATGTCTTTATCCAGTCCCGGCCACCAAATGTAACTCCGTGCCAAGGCTTTCATTCGCACCACCCCTGGATGTGCCTCGTGCAGGGCGGTGAGAACCCGTTCCCTTAGAGGCGTAGGGATGACCACCCAGCTTCCCCACAGTAAGCAGCCCTTGTGGGTAGACAGTTCATTTTTCCGGGAAATGAAGGGAGCAATGTCTGGGTCCCCTTTGGCCTCTGGCCACCCCCTCACCACCCAGTCTAAGACCCTCCCAAGAAGCTTGTCCTTGGAGGTGCAGCGGGCCACCTCCTTGACGTGGACCGGCTGGTCTGGAAGGGACTCCAGCCATGCGACCAGGAGCGCGGGCGCTGGATACGGGTCACAGGTGGGCAGTGGCAGGCGGCTCTGGGTGTCTGCATGGGCCATCACTTTCCCTGGGCGATGGACGAGTGTGTATGCGTATCCCGCCAGAAAAATGGACCAGCGCAGCACCCGGGGCAAGGTAATCTGGGGGGTTTGCCGGTCGTGTGCTAGGAGATCCAACAGTGGCTTGTGGTCTGTCAGGACCGTGAACGGGCGACCATACAAGTAATAGTGAAATTTTTTCACCTCTGCCACAATCGCCAAGGCTTCCTTGTCTATTTGTGTGTAATTGCGCTCAGCCGGCGACAAGGTGCGCGAATAGTAGGCGACTGGGACCTCGCGTCCATCCGGCAGCCTGTGTCCCAGGACCGCCCCGACCCCATACGGTGAAGCGTCACACGCCAGCACCACAGGGAGGGCCTTGTTGAAATGCGCAAGGACCGAATTTGACACCAGGTCCTTTACTGCTTGAAACGCTTGCGGCAGCCCCCAGACCCATGGCGCCGACTTGTCAAGGAGGCAGTGGAGAGGTTCCGCAACGGCTGCTTTGAGGGGCAAAAAAGAGTGGTAGAAGTTCACCAGCCCCAGGAACAATGCAGCTCCATCTTGGACTTCGGGGCCGGTGCGTGCATGATGACTTTCACCTTGTCTGGGGAGGGGTGTAGGCCGGAGGCATCCACGGCGAACCCCAGGAATTCCACGTGCGGCACCCCAAGCAGGCACTTCTCCCGTTTGACCTTGAGGCCCGCCGAGTTGAAGCGTTGCAAAACAGCCTGTAGTCGGTCGGCGAAGGACGAGGGGTCTGGTGCGGCGATCAGCACGTCATCTAGAAACAGCTGGACTCTGGGAATTCCTTTAAGGAGAGAGTCCATAAATGATTGAAATATTCTGGGAGCGACCGAGACCCCGAACTGGAGGTGGTGCACCTTGAACGCCCCCTTGTGGATTGAAATTGTCTGGGCCTCAGCCGTGGCGGCGTCAACCGGCAACTGTTGATACGCCTGGGCCAAGTCCAATTTGCCAAACACCCGGGCCCCCGCTAGAGCCGCTAACACATGGCTTACTACAGGCACCGGGTACGCGCGGGCCTGCAGGGCTTTGTTAATAGTGCATTTGTAGTCCGCACAGATGTGGACTTCCCCATTTGGCTTGACCGGGGTGACAATGGGGGTTTCCCACCGAGCTGAGGTGACTGGTTCGAGGACCCCTTGTTCCACCAGGCGGTCGAGTTCTGCCTCCACCTTTGGCTTCATCGCAATTGGCGGCAACCGGGCCTTGATGCGGATGGGCCGCACCGCTGGGTCTAGGTCCAGGGATATGGCGGGGCCCGTGAACCGCCCCAGGGTTCCATCAAAAATGCGGGGAAATTCTGCGCACACTGCCCCAAAGTCCTGTGTCCCGACCTGGTTAATCCCATTTACCGAGAGTCCCAGGGCCTCGAACTACGATAGTCCCAACAAACTGGAGAGGGGCTGATCCACCACCAGAAGGTCTAGGGTGCCCTTGAAGTTTTGGAACTGGACCCTGAACTTGTCCCAGCCCAGCACCGCCACGGGGTTCTTATTGAAGTCCCGTAGCCGAAAACCCAGTGACTTCTGCACAGGCGCCCCCCCCGTGGACACAGCGTGCGGAGCTATCCACAGAGATAATGGAGTAGGTTGACCTGGTGTCAATCTCCATGCTGCAAGGGGCTCCCTCTATAAGGACCATGACATGCATTTTGTTAGGGCCGTCGGGGGGCAAGTTACAGACCTGGTGTTGCGGGAAGTGGGTCGACATGGAGTGGAGGTCGAAAGGCTGTTCCGTTGCAGTCTGGTGCATTGCCGACCTCAGGCACTGTCCCTTTGAGTGGCAGACTGTGTTTCGGAAATGGCAAAACCTGCGCTCATGGTCTTCCCCACAGCTGGCGCACAGAGCTGGAGTAGAAGCCTTGCTTGTCTTGGAGGATGCGTGCTGAGGCCGCTGGGAAGCCCGCTGGCGAAGCCGTAGAACCTCCTCCTCGTCCGAGGCATCAGATCCGACGGTCGCTTGAGTGCGGTGGACCGCCTTGGCATGGCGGTCTTGATGGGCCTTCTCGTAAGCGGAGGCCTCCCAGGTCAAGGTCGTCCTGGCTGACCAGCTTCCGATGGAGTTTGGGCTCTCACAGGCCCACCAGGAATTGGGTTATCAGGGTGTCCCCTAGGTTCGGGAAGGCACAATTTGTGGTCGCCCACCGGAGCCCCGCCAGGAAGTCGTAGGCTGACTCGTCCGGCCCTTGTACCCTTGCGCAAAAGTCTATGCGCTCTGCAAATTTCATGGGTTTGGTCAGCGCCTTCACCAGCACGGGGTAGGGCTCCTCCTTTGTCTTCTTGGGAGCGATGAGGTCCTTGAGGAGTAGGATGGTGCTCATGCCGCACAACTGTAGTAGGTGCGCTTTCTTCATTCCCTCCTCCATGATGCGGTTGCAGTCAAAATAATTTTCCAGTATTTCAAGCCAAGTCTGCCACTCCGTGGGGCGGGAGATGTCGAAAGCAGTGATGTTGCCCTGGGTAGTAGCCATTGTGCAGCGGCCACGTGGTTGGGGTGGCTCAGGAACGGCAGCGGCGGCTGGAGCGTCGAGGAGAGCGCTGCTGCTCACGGGGTCAGCACAGTGAGTTATGGAGCAGGGAACGGAGCAATGAGCCATAGCCAGAGAGCCGGGGTGTGAAGCGGGGCGGCTTGCGGCGGTCTCGGCGTCGGGGCTCGATGCAGTGCTCGAATCTGCATCCGGGTCGTTGTTCATGGGAGTGAAGATCCCATCGTCGTCGCCAGTGAAAAGTATGCAGACGGAGAGTGATTTCAGCTAAGCATGCCTTTATTTAGTCCGGAACAAAGACACTTGGCTGGCTCGCAGGCCGGCTTATATTCCTTCAGAAAACCCGCCACCAAACACACCAAACACACACCCCACTCCCAATAGGCCATTTACCAGTAACCGAGAGACCTATTGGCCTCCCGGCTGGGGACCTAGCCCTTTCATTGGGCCTGGCTAGGATCCTACTGGCCCATTGTCTTTTGGCATGAAGCTAGTGGTGTTTGTGCCTGAGCCAGTCCGGGCATGTCCGGACATGTCAGGCTGGATACACTACAGCTAGAGTCACAAAGAAGTTTAAATAATCACATAGATAAAACCCAGGTATCCAAGAACAGTACTGTAGACAAATTGTTGGATTTGGATGTGGGAAAATACCAGTGCGAGACCCTACTCATGAACACACCATGCTTCCTACTTCTAAGCCAGTACTAATTGTGGATCCTTCTAGACATCCCATCTCATACTACTAAAAGAAATTGAACAGTGTTCAGGAGAGCAGCACCAACAAAATCCAGGAGGCTTTTTTGAAACCTATGGGCTTGCTCCACTTGTAAACACTTGGTATGATCCAGAAGTAAGTTTTCTAAATTTTGAAACTAATCATTAAGGTATTATGGTTTGAAACAATTAATTTCCATGCAGCTACTTATGAATTTGCACTTACCTTGGTTTTTCCAGTATACTATAAAGAAATTTACTGCATTAAACTGGATTAAGATGCTGACCTCGCCCTTCAGTATAAAATTACATCTGAGGAAGACTGTATGGTTGAAATGAGTTTATACCGGATACTCATTATGTAGAACTATATTGAACCTGTTGTTCACAATATTGTGCAATTGATAAAACTTTCTGTAATTTTATAAGTCTTGAAAGTAATATAAATCTTTAGATATGTTTACATCACAGGATTGCTTATGTGTTTTTCCTACTGTTTTAACAAAAAGGCAAAGTTCCCTTTAACTCAAAATGAGGCAGTCTCCCTAAGACAACTTATGATGCAAATACATTTAATAATTTGGACAGAAAGACAAAACTTGTGGTGCAAAACTGATATCCAGAAAAAGACCAAAAGTAAATTTTCTCACAAACAACTGAGAATAAAATAAAGCAAATGGGGGGGGGGGAAGTAGGAGAATTAATCTGGGAGAGCAGCAAACTGGGGCTTCTCATGTCAGACATTACCTGGAATGGCAGCCTGCATGGGGTAGGTGTTAGACTGTTAAGCTGCATTTGGGGAGACCCAGGTTCAAATTCCACTTTCAGCCATGAAGCTCACTGGGTGACCCTGGGCCAATCACACAGGGTTGTTACGGCAATAAAGTACTAGAGAAGGAAGCCATGTAAACTCTTCTGAGATCCTTGAAGGAAATGCAGAATTAAAAATGAAATGATTAAATTACTTTGCCTTTCCTCCTGTTTCTTTGTCTCTCTGTGCATGCTGTTCCTTCCTCATCCCTTCTTTCTGATTTCATGCAGAGAATATAGAATACATGCAACTCTTTGGAGCAATTTCATCAGAACATTTTGGGTCATCTTTAAGAGGCTGCCATTATAGCTCTTCTGACTCACCCACCCACTTATAATGAAGGAAGCATGCTGCTTGATCTGCACCAGTGGAGACATCAAAGGGGGGAAATATACATAAGGAGTCTGCAAAAGAGGGTACTTGGTTGAAAACAAAGAAAGGTTAAAGGAGGCATGTTTCCTGTCCCTCTCCAGATCAACTGGAAAGCTGCCCTTGCAATTATGTAATTCTTTGTGCTAGATTGCTGCCTGGAGACACCCATTAGTACAGAACATCTTCTGGAGTCATCAAGTGCAGTCTAATCCAGTAGTCTTTAAAATCACAGCTGTAGTCAGGAAAGCTTGACTCAGAAAAGCAATAATTCAATCTTCCCCAGGTCAAGTGTAACTAGATTTCATTGCCCTTGACCATTCTCTCATGCCAACCAAATATTTATGACTGCTTCCATATGAGTGATCCTGAACTGGCATGGGCAAATATTTGCCATTTGACTGCAATACTTCAGTGACAGCAGGACAATGACAAATGTCTAGGTGGGTGTGTATGCCTGTTACATTCCCAATGTTCAATTCTGCATGTTTTGTCAGGAAGGATACAGCCATTCACTGCTGGTTTCTGAATCTATTTCACTCAGTGATTTCTTAGAAGGTTTGCTTTAAAAGCTTATGCATATACAGAGCCAAATCTGACTATGCATATATGGCATTATTGCAAACCCGAACTGTAGACTACCTCCCCTTTCCCTTCTTGTTAATGTAAGGAGTTGCGCTAATCTCAACAACCAAAATACACTGTAGATGAACAGAGACTGTGAACAATGCACAGAGAACCAGCTTAAATTCTCTGCAAAGCTTCTTCAATTTAAGAAGAAAACTTTAAGATGTTACATGACCAAAAGAGACTGCCCTTTTGGTGCCTGATACATCTAAACAGTTGGTCAGGAGTGGGGGGATCCTTGCATTTTTATTTTCATACTAGAAATTGCATGATGATTTATTTCCTTACACTAGACCCTCTGTCCTGGAAGCCACCAAATGCTGCTGTTCATTTTATGGGAGGTTCACATTATCAGTTGCATCCATCTGAGAGTAGCCAAACAAATTTATCAGAATATCATCTGAATTGTCTTTTTTAATCTTACAACCCCAAGCAGCTAGTTCTTTATCCTAGATACTTTAATAGATTTTTTTATCTTGCTACAGATGTACACGACCCATGTGTTAGATTCACTTGTATGGTATAGCCAGGAATCTCTATTACGTTACAGATGCACAAAGTTTTCACACAGCAACAGCTTCTTTGTACTGTGTGTGCTGACACAGATACAACATTGCAAATAATCCTTTACTAAGGGAACTCCATTCTAGATAGTATAGGATGATAGGAAAAGAATCTAAGCTAACTAGCTAGGATGGATTCAGATACAGAATGCATGTCCTGCATCCATTGTGCCAGACGTGGATAGCATGCTCCTTCTTTGTGTGTGTGTGAGAGAAAAGGGAAGTCTTGTCCCTAAGAATAGCATTCTACTTCAAAGGGATAGTATCAGATCGCAGGAAGGAAAGGATGCGCTGTGTGTCCTGACCTACCTACCTACCTCATCTAGCTATCTAAGTTAATGGTGCTGTCTCTGAAGTCTGGGGCAGGAGATAGCATACAATCCTCCACTTTCAACATGAAGGACCAAAGGTTCATTTAACTATAGGCCATAACAAATGTGTACACTCCTGTGCAGTAAAGGACAGGCAAAAGGGAAGATTCCTGAGTGCATTCAAACTAGGACTGCTTTTAATATATTTTAAATATCAGTAAGTGTTCAAAGAATTGCTTTCTTCAGGAATATAATACACTGCTTTCTAAGGCAGTTTTTAGTAGACTTTAGACAATAAATAAATAAGAACATAAGAACATAAGAGATGCCAATGTTGGATCAGGCCAAAGGCCCATCCAGTCCAACACTCTGTATCACACAGTGGCCAGAAATACCAGTGCCATCAGGAGGTCCACCAGTGGGGCCAGGACATTAGAAGCCCTCCCACTGTTGACCCCCCTCCAAGCACCAAGATGACAGAGCATCACTTGCCCCAGAGTCCCTATCTATACCTTGTGGCTAATAGCCACTGATGGACCTCTGCTCCATATGCTTATCTAATTCCCTTTTGAAGCCGTCCATGCTTGTAGCTGCCACCACTTCCTGTGGCAGTGAATTCCAAGTGTTAATCACTCTTTGGGTGAAGAAGTACTTCCTTTTATCCGTTCTAACCCGACCGCTCAGCAATTTCATGGAGTGCCCACGGGTTCTTGTATTGTGAGAAAGGGAGAAAAGTACCTCTTTCTCTACCTGCTCTTTCCCATGCATAATCTTATAAACCTCAATCATGTCACCCCTCAGTCGTCGTTTCTCCAAGCTAAAGAGCCCTAAGCGCCTTAACCTTTCCTCATAGGGAAAGTGTTCCAACCCTTTTATCATTCGAGTTGCTCTTTTCTGCACTTTTTCCAAAGCTATAATATCCTTTTTAAGGTGTGGTGACCAGAATTGCACACAGTATTCCAGATGAGGTCGCACCATTGATTTATATAGCGGCATTATGATATTGGCTGATCTGTTTACAATACCCTTCCTAATAATCCCCAGCATAGCATTGGCCTTCTTTATTGCAGTCACACACTGTCTCGACATTTTCAGTGAGTTATCTACTACAACTCCAAGATCTCTCTCTTGATCAGTCTCTGCCAGTTCAGACCCCATCAACGTGTATTTATATTTAGGATTTTTGGCTCCAATGTGCATCACCTTGCACTTGGCCACATTGAACCCCATTTGCCATGTTGACGCCCACTCGCCCATCTTTGACAGATCCCTTTGGAGTGCCTCACAATCCTCACTGGTTTTCACCACCCTGAACAACTTCGTATCATCCGCAAATTTAGCCACTTCACTGCTTACTCCCAACTCCAAATCATTAATGAACAAGTTAAAAAGCAGTGGACCAAGTACTGATCCCTGTGGTACCCCACTGCTTACCCCCCTCCACTGGGAGAACTGCCCATTTATACTCACTCTCTGTTTTCTATTAATTAGCCAGTTTTTGATCCATAAAAGGACTTGTCCTTTTATCCCATGATTTTTGAGCTTACTTAGGAGCCTTTGATGAGGAACTTTATCAAAAGCTTTCTGGAAGTCAAGGTAAACAATATCTATTGGATCCCCCTTGTCCACATGTTTGTTCACCCCCTCAAAGAACATTAACAGGTTAGTGAGACAAGATCTTCCCTTACAGAACCCATGTTGAGTCTGCCTCAATAGGTTTTGTTCATCTATGTGCCTACTAATTCTTTCCTTAATAATGGTTTCCACCAATTTACCCGGTATCGACGTCAGACTGACTGGCCTGTAATTTCCCGGATCTCCTCTGGAACCCTTTTTAAAGATGGGAGTGACATTAGCTATCTTCCAGTCCTCAGGAATGGAGGCTGATTTTAAGGAGAGATTACATATTTTTGTCAGGAGATCCACAAGTTCACAATTGAGTTCTTTCAGAACTCTCGGATGTATGCCATCTGGGCCTGGTGATTTATCAGTTTTTAAGTTGTCTATCAGTTTTAGGACCTCCTCTCTTGTCACCTCAATCTGACTCAGGTCTTTCAACACCCCTCCCGAACTCAGCGGCTCTGGAGTGAGCAAACACCTCTCATCTTCCACAGTGAAGACGGAGGCAAAAAATGCATTTAGCTTCTCAGCCATTTCCCTATCATCCTTCAGTACTCCTTTTACCCCTTGGTCATCCAAGGGCCCCACTGCCTCCCTGGCTGGTTTCCTGCTTCTAATGTATTTGAAGAAAGTTTTATTGTTGGTCTTTACATTTTTTGCTATATGCTCCTCATATTTCCTTTTTGCCTGCCTGACTACAGACTTGCATTTTATTTGCCATAGCCTGTGTTCCGTTTTATCACTCTTTGTCACATGTAGGACATGTATGTTGTGACATGTATGTTTCTACACTCTTTGTGACATGTAGGAGAATACGCTGTACGAATAGCGTTACAAGTAGAACAAGAATGCTGAAAATGCTCTAACACATAACATACATACAGGATCAGTTTCCCAGCTTCTCTTGGACACAAAGGTAAAAACAATGCCCAAGGAGATGAGAACAGCCTGGGCAATTTAGCCTGTGAAGGGTTCCTTCTGTGTGTTCCTCTGCATGGGTTTTACTTTTTTAACTTCCTTCAAGCTATTTATATTTTAAATTATGAAAAAATAAAATATTTTTTTAAATCCAGAAAAAATTAGACCACACATATGACCACATTTCCCTTCTAAATATCCAGCTCCATATAAATCAACAGAGCCTTCCATCCTCTGTTATTTATTCCCAACTTGACAGCCTGAGATTAAGCTATAAATGATCTTGAAGTTCGTACCTCAGCTCTAGGAATTCCTTGTCTCCTCTCTGATGTCTATTTATTTCTGACTCTGCAAATCCAGTTATGCTATTGACCATCAGCAAAACAAGAGATCACAGGATATTCTGTGTAAAAATGCAATATTAAAAATGTAAATATTGCTGTTTTTTGTTTAGCAAGAGCTATCACTGAGCAATCAGATCAGTGTTGATTCTATTGGATATCTTCAAAAAAAGGCCTAGGATAACAACCATGCCATCACCAGAAATATGAGAAGTATTCATATTTCTTGTATTTGTACTCATTGTACTCATTGTACACAAAATTGTACTCATGCTTTTGTGACTGATTGCCATTAGCCTTCTGGACACCTTGCGACTCGAACGTCTATCTCATTACCAAGGCAAAGTGTGCACGTTCTGAGAGAAGTGTGCAAGATCAGTTTGAGATAAGATGGACAACAATGGGGCATGGAAAGAATAAGCGAATGGCATTTCCTCTTCCTCTTGCTTATCATATCCATCCAAAATGGGTGTAAATCAATGCTGTAACAGTCTTGTCAATAGTCAATACTATAAAAAAAATTAAAAAGCAGCTTTTTGCAGGCTGCAGTCCCAAAGTACTAATAAATTGACTCTCGATGGCACACATTTTGTTTTTCATACTGAAGTCATTTAATGCAGTTGTGCCACTCCTCTGGTGCCTAAAGCTGTTACAGTAAATAGTCAGATCTGCATAGGTTCAGCTACAAAATCCAACAAGTTTAGTTGGACAATTTTTCTTACTTTGCTCACACGTTTCCTCCCTGTCTAATTGCCCACCTTTCCTCCCACTCTTTTAATCTCTGGGAAGCTATGCTGCTTGCCTTTCCTGCCCAGGTGTTTCAGCTAGTTTATTTGTAACAAGAGGGAAAAATTTGGTCTCCAGGGACCTGCAGTGCATCTGAAACCCAAAGCTAATGACAAATGCCTGCATCCAAGATTAATTATCAAAGGGCTAGGGCCAGGAAATCATCATTTCCCCTTCTCTTAAGTGTTTTGCTTAAACAGCAAATGTTTGTTTATCAGACTTCCGAGAAGCGGAAAAGGTGACAGAATGGCACGTTTAGAGCCTCCTGTTTATCACTGTTCTAGGATACCATGAAGTATACAAACACACACACATTTCTTGTTCTATCTTAAAGATATTCCATTATGAATCTCATCCAGAAACGTGCAGGCTTTTGTTTGGCATGGGGGAAAGTGTCATTAAAGGACAGCCAGTTCATTATTAACTTTCCTACCACTCCCACATGATGATTTTACTTACACGTACACTCCCCTCATGGATCACTGCCTTGTCGTGGCAAAGGGGCTTGCGTGGTTCAATGAGGCTGTGGGCTATGCCGTGGAGGGCCACCCAAGACAGACAGGCCACAGCAGAGAACTCAGACCAAGCGTGATCCCCTGGAGAAGGAAATGGCAACCCACTCCAGTATTTTTGCCAAGAAAACCCCATGGACAGTATCAAAAGGCTAAAAGATATGACGCCGGAAGATGAGCCCCTCATGTCGGAAAGTGTCCAATATGCTACTGGGGAAGAGCAGAAGGCAAGTACAAGTAACCCCAGTAAGAGTGAAGCGGCTGGGCCAAAGCCAAAAGGACGCTCAGTTGTGGATGTGTCTGATGGTGAAAGGAAAGCCCGATGCTGCAAAGAACAATACTGCATAGGAACCTGGAATGTAAGATCTATGAATCAAGGTAAGCTTGCCGTGGTCAAAAATGAGATGGCAAGACTGAACATTGATATCTTACGAATCAGTGAACTAAAGTGGACAGGAATGGGCAAATTTAACTCAGAAGGCCATTATATCTACTACTGTGGCCAGGAATCTCATAGAAAAAATGGTGTGGCCTTTATAGTCAACAAGAGAGTGCAAAAGGCAGTACTGGGATACAATCTCAAAAATGACAGAATGATTTCGGTCTGATTCCAAGGCAAACCATTCAACATCACAGTAATCCAAGTCTATGCCCCAACCACTGATGCAGAAGAGGCTGAAGTGGACCGGTTCTATGAAGACCTACAACACCTCCTAGAACTAACACCAAAAAATGATGTCCTCATCATCATAGGGGACTGGAATGCTAAAGTAGGAAGTCAAAAGGTAACCGGAATAACAGACAAGTTTGGCCTTGGAAAGCAAAATGAAGCAGGGCAAAGGTTAACAGAGTTTTGTCAAGAGAACACACTGGTCATAGCGAACACCCTTTTCCAACAACCTAAGAGGCGACTCTACACATGGACATCACCAGATGGGCAACACCGAAATCAGATTGACTATATAATTTGCAGTCAAAGATGGAGAAGCTCTATCCAGTCAGTAAAAACAAGACCTGGAGCTGACTGTGGTTCAGATCATGAGCTACTCATTGCAAAATTCAGACTTAAACTGAAGAAAATTGGGAAAACCACGAGGCCATTCAGGTTTGACCTAGATCGCATCCCTGATGAATATACAGTAGAGGTGAAGAATAGATTCAAGGGTCTGGATTTGATAGATAGAGTGCCTGAAGAACTATGGACGGAGGTTCGTGACATTGTACAGGAGGCAGCAATCACCACCATCCCAAAGAAAAAGAAATGTAAGAAAGCAAAGTGGCTTTCTGATGAGGCTTTACAAATAGCAGAGGAAAGAAGGAAAGCGAAAGGCAAAGGCGAAAAGGAAAGATTTACCCAACTGAACGCAGATTTCCAGAGAACAGCAAGGAGAGATAAGGAGGCCTTCCTGAATGAACAGTGCAAAGTAATAGAAGAAAACAATAGAATGGGAAGGACTAGAGATCTCTTCAAGAAAGTTGGAGAAATCAAGGGAGCGTTCCATGCAAAGCTGGCCATGATAAAGGACAAAAACGGTAGGGACCTAACAGAAGCAGAAGAGATTAGGAAAAGATGGCAAGAATACACAGAAGAACTATACAAGAAAGACCTCGATGTCCTTGACAACCACGACGGTATAATCACTGACCTCGAGCCAGACATCCTGGAATGTGAAGTTAAATGGGCCTTAGAAAGCATTGCTAGCAACAAAGCTAGTGGAGGTGATGGTATTCCAGCTGAGCTATTCAAAGTCTTAGAAGATGATGCTGTTAAAGTTCTGCACTCCATTTGCCAGCAAATTTGGAAAACGCAACAGTGGCCTCAGGATTGGAAAAGGTCAGTATACATTCCAATCCCAAAGAAGGGCAATGCCAAGGAATGTTCAAACTATCGCACAATTGCACTCATATCACATGCTAGCAAGGTCATGCTCAAGATCCTACAAGCTAGGCTTCAACAGTACGTGGATAGAGAACTGCCAGAAGTACAAGCTGGGTTTCGAAGAGGTAGAGGAACTAGAGATCAAATTGCCAACATTCGCTGGATTATGGAGAAAGCAAGAGAGTACCAGAAAAACATCTACTTCTGCTTCATTGACTATGCTAAAGCCTTTGACTGTGTGGATCACAACAAACTATGGCAGGTCCTTAAAAAGATGGGAGTACCAGACCACCTCACATGTCTCTTGAGAAACCTGTATAAGGGTCAAGAAGCGACAGTTATTTATTTATTTATTTATTCAAATAAAAGGGTTAATTTCTATAATAAGTAAACTTGACTCAAAAAGTGTATCAGTTATCTTGGTCTGGCAAAAAATTTTAAAATTATTGTTCATACTTCTGAATAAGTTAAGAAAAGTAATAATGGCCCCGGTCACACGGGCAGGAAACTGCGGGGGAGAAGCCCTGGGGCAAACTACTGCGCAGTTACTCGATCAGACCTCCCGTGGAGGTCCTGTGGAGGTACCGTGGAGGTTCCATGGCAAGGGAGAGGTGCTGATCACAGGACAAGCCGGCGCGCAACAAAGAAGCGCGTGCCACGGCAAACTGTTTGTTTTGTGTGTGCACACGACGAATGTGCATGCTCCGTTGGGTGCGTGTGCGCATGCACAGAGACGTGGACAAAAAAACCCACCTTATTTGCAAGGGGACATGGGCGGGCGCCGGATGCCACCGGAAACGCGATCAGACGCCCGCCCTTGCCCCGCAGTTTCTGGAAACTAGTACCTCCGAGGTACTAGTTTTTTGCCACGCAGTTTCGGCTGGAAGCCTCGGTTGTGCCACGGGAGTGCTACGCTTCCCAGATGTGCTGGTGAGATCGCGCCCGGAAACTCCACCTGTTTTCCGTCTCACTTGTGTGGCTTCTGTTCCATGTGACCGCAGCCAATGTTCCTAAAGTTAATTCATTATGACTATTGTACTGAACTTTTCCTGTTTAAAGCAAGTAAATGTTATGAAAACGTGGTTAAGGCTTTGAAAATGTTACAAAAGTTAATACAAACCGTAATCTTTTTAAAGGAACCCTTAAGGCTTGGAGAGACTGTTAGAGTCACCCTTAGGTTTCGCATTAACGAGGAGGGGGAGGGCTGAGGGAGGGGGGGAGAGGGAGATTAGATAAAGTACTACTTTACTTAACAAAAGCAGAGCATGTTGTAAAAATATCTTGGTTCTGCATGGTTAAAAAATGGTCAGGGTGGATTGCTTTTAGAACTGTATGGATGTCAGATGTAACAGGAGGTTATAGAATAGAATACATTA
Organism: Gekko japonicus; assembly: GCF_001447785.1. Lineage (NCBI taxonomy): Eukaryota > Metazoa > Chordata > Lepidosauria > Squamata > Gekkonidae > Gekko > Gekko japonicus. Next base: position 138,154 of record NW_015173711.1, on the reverse strand, counting down.
CTAGATTGATTTCAACTATTTTTAAAGCTGCTAACGCAAAGAATAACAGAAATATGACTAATAGAAATCTCCATCACACTAAAAGAAAAAAACTGACAAGTCAAGCTGAAATAAATCCTTTATTATGGATGACATAAAAGCATTAACTCTAAATTGTCGGGGAATGAATAACAAAATTAATGCAAGAAGGATAGCCAAAGATATGCAACAACAAGGCATTAACATCATATTCTTCCAAGAATTTTTTTAAAATTTTTTTTAAAGAGTTCTGCCTTCAAATTGGTATACTTCTCAGTTCATAGCACACGGCACATCAAAGGCAAGAGGGGTAGCTGTTCTCATTTAAGCCAACACAAACTTTAAAATGGACGCACTAGAGAAAGACAAAAAAGGTAGATATATAATTATTAATGGACACATCAAACACCAACCTATCACCCTTGCCTCTATTTACTCTCCCAATATACGTCAATGCGAATTCATAAATAAAACATTGAAAAAACTAGATAAATTTCACACAGGTCCGATTCTGTTGGGAGGTGATCTAAATTACTTAATGAATAAATATTTGGACAAATCTCCTTCTCAGAAACCTACAAATCCAATGACGAAGAATCAATTGAATATAATCTTGCAAAAATTTGAATTGTATGATATTTGGAGAATCAAAAATGACACCATAAGAGATTACACGTATTATTCACCCCATTATAAATCCCACTCGAGAATAGACTATATTTTAGTTTCGAAACAACTAATAAGCCAAACATTTTCAGCAACCATTGGAATTAAAAAGTGGTCAGATCACGCTCCAGTGACATGCAAGCTAAGATTAACCGAGGCAGAGATTAAGAGAAGATCCTGGAAATTTAATAAACTGTTACTATACGATAATGAAACTCAACATGAGTTACGACAAGAAATTACAAATTATTTTGAGACCAATACACAGGAAGAGGTCAACTGTCTTACCATTTGGGACGCCTCAAAAGCGGTTATAAGGGGTCAATGTATCTCCTTATTAGCGGCCTGTAGAAAAGAAAAGACAAAAATTAAAAATGAACTTACTACCTCGATCAAGCACCTAGAAGCAAAACACAAACTGACATGTAGTAAAAAAATATATAGAAGACTCTTAGAAATTAGAAAGCAATTAGAAGCAATGGAAACAACTGAAATACTTAAGGAAGATTTTAATTATCGCAAGAAGTCCCCAAAAAACAACTCAAAACATCTAAAAATATTGGCATGGAGACTGAAAAAAAAGCAAAATGACCGTTTTATCGGCAGTATAAAAGACCAATACAACAAGATACATCACGACACTAAAAAAATTATTGAAATAATACAATCCTTTTATGAAACCTTATATACAACACAAAACCCAAACCCAAAACGAATAAGAGACTATTTACAATCAATAACCAACCTTCCTAAGCTAACAGAGGAACACTGCCAACTATTGGAAGCCCCAATAACGGCAAAAGAAATTGAACAAGAAGTTAAGAACCTTAAAAACAACAAAGCTCCCGGTCCGGATGGGTTTATCCCTGAGTATTATAAAGTTTTCCTTCAACAACTCATCAACCCTTTATTGGTTACATGCAACTATATTAGATATTCCGGTCAGATGCCTACATCATGGCAATCAGCAAACGTTATCTTAATACCAAAGAAAGATAAAGACAAAACGGACCCCAAGTCATACAGACCAATATCGTTATTAAACGTCGATTATAAAATATTCACAGCAGTCATTGCGTCACGATTACAACTTATTATTGCAAATTATATTAATAAAGACCGGTCCAGATTCATACCATCTCGAGACATCACTGACAATATCCAGAAAACAATTGACATAATTCAATATTGTAAACAGAACATAGTACAAAGTTCAATATTGATGGCAATTGATATTGAGAAAGCATTTGACTCTTTAGAAATCCAATTTTTAAAAGAATAGACTTAATGAATTTTGGCTCTACGTTTAAGAACACCATTCACGCAATCTATAAAGAACCCAAGGCAAGACTATAAATTAATGGAGATCACTCGCAAGAGATTATACTATTCAGAGGCACGAGACAGGGATGTCCCCTATCCCCTATCCTGTTCGTCCTTGCCTTGGAACCCTTGGCGTGCGAAATGAGAGCTAACAAAAAATTTGAAGGCATTCAAATAGAAGAAAAACAGCATAAGCTGAGCCTTTTTGCGGACGACGTAATCTTGTTTGTTAGCAATCCTACTGTCACATTAAATGCTATCCAGTATTCCTTACTAGGCTTTGCTTCTGTTACAGGATTAAAGGTCAACCACAACAAAACTGTGATTTACCCAATTAGGTTAACAAAACCGGAGGAAATTCTGATTAAATCAACATATACTTTCCAGTGCTCTCAAAATTATCTCCAATATTTAGGGATAAAAATCCCACTGGACCTTTCAAAAATTATTAAAATAAATCATATGGCAGTACATAAAGAAGTTAAACACACAATGATTTCCTGGAATACAAAACCCCTATCATGGCTCGATAGAATTTCAGTTGCTAGATCTTTTATCCTTCCAAAATATCTGTACCTTTTTAGAACTCTACCAATATGCATTCCTTTTCAACTTGTGAAAAAATGGCAAAAAGAACTCAACTTATTTATATGGTGCAGGAAACCTGCAAGAGTAGCGTATTATACTATGAAACTACCAAGACGAAATGGGGGACTTACAGTACCTGATCTAGAAAGTTACAGAAAAGCAGCAATTTTAGCATCCTTAATATGGCAATACCATGACAACGACTCTTTGGACTGGAAAACTATCGAGGAATTAAGCATCCCGAAAGACTCATTCCAGGAACTATTGTGGCATAAAACCTACAAAAAGATAGAAAACCAACTTAATGATTTATTTACGAAAGCAGCCATCAAAACGTGGTACAATATTAAACTGAATTTAATTACCAAATACTCTAGACTCAGCACGTTCACGAGACAAACATGGTTTAAACCAGCGGAAGTGCCACATACTTTTGAAACGTGGAGAGCAAAAAAGATGAACAGGATACAAGATGTTGTTCATAGAGGCAAAATGGTACTGAAATCTGACTTAGAATTAAAGCACCAAACTACAATCAATTGGTTTGAATATTTACAAGTACAGAACTTAATCCACACAACAGAATATCATTCGGCAAGCAAGTTGCAATTTACAGTATTAGAAAAACTATTGGACAAACCTCCACCAAAAAAAGGTCTTATAGCCAAGCTCTATAAAAATATTATGCTAACTCAGAACACAAAACCACATAAATACCAAAATGCGTGGAATGCGAATCTCAAACTACAGCTGTCAGACGAACAATGGGAAGAAATATGGCGGACTCAGACAACAATCTCAAAATCCCTAGGAATACAAGAAACAAACCTGAAAATACTTACCAGATGGTATTTAACACCCGCAAAACTGACTCATATTTTCCCATTAACGTCACTCTAATGTTGGAAAAGATGCGGGGAGAAGGCCGACTTTTACCATAACTGGTGGACCTGTAAAGAAATACAAACATTTTGGAACAAAATACTAATCCACATTAAAAGATTCACAAATATAGACTTACCTTTATCGCCTGAACTGATGCTTCTTCACCTCTGGCCGCAATCTCGTCCTCCAGAAAGAACAAAACAATTAATCAACTTATTACTAATAGCAGCTAAAATGACAATTGCAAAAAATTGGAAAAATAAAAATCCACTGACATTAACACAATGGATCAATAAAATCTGGGACATTTTTATGTTAGAAAATCTCTCAATCTATGATTCAACAATAAAAAACGAATGTGAATTCTATAACCCTCTTAATATTTGGAACCCTATATTAGAAAAGATATCTTTAAAACAGTTTGACTGGGAAAGCATAGCAAATGCAAAATATAAAATAATGTTGTTCAATTAAAATACAATAGAATAAATAAAAACAAAGAAATATATTACACTTCTGACGTCCCACAAATTGACATGTTAAATAAGTGTTTCGATCTTAGTAAAGTTGTAAAGTCTTAGTAAGCGTGTTATATTTACTCAACTTTGTATTATGTTGTTATTTGAAATTCTTGCCTGCAAATATTATGTTTATACTGTTTTGAATAAAAAACCAATAAAAATATTGTTTTAAAAAAATCATTTTACCATTTTTGATGGTTACCATGCAATTTCCCAACACAGAGCCATTTCCAAACAGGTACAATGAGGAAATAATTTCCACATGATAGGGAGGAAGGGGTTAATTGCTATTAGATGTTACAGCTGAAGTGGAGAGAGGAAAGTCACTAGGCAGATAGCTGGTGAATGGATAACATTATGAGGATAGACCAGCCCTCACATTTATATTCAAAGGATGGTTTTGACCTAGAACAGAAGAAGTGAAATGCCAGATGAAAAACTGAATCACAGTTGTAAAGTGCTTGGACCGTTACATCACCTGGGGGGGGAGGTGGAGGCAGAGGTGAAGAAGAAAAAGAAGGAGGAGGAGGAGGATTGGGTTTTATACCCTACCCTTCAGTATCCAAAGGAGTCTCAGAGTGGCTTACAATCTCCTTTCCCTTCCCCTCCCCACAACAAACACCCTGTGAGGTTGCTCATGAGAGAACAGCTCTGAAACAACTTGTAACTGACCCAAGGTCATACCAGCAGCTGCATATGGAGGAGTGGGGAATCAAACCCGGTTCTCCCAGATTACAGTATGTGCTCCTAACCACTACACCAAACTGGCTCTCATCAGGTACATCACCATCAGGTATATCTCATCCGGTACATCAGCATGCAATCTGAAACACATATACTTGGAAATTTCACTTCCCGTTAGCCAAATAACACAGCTAACAACTGAAAATTAAAAATATTCTGGAATCTGTGCTCCAGTAAGTCATGTCCTTGGTGCTCTTTAGTTCTTTACATCCCAAGTCTCATCCTTGCTGGCTGTTTTACAGCCCCCACTGTCAATACTGTTAGCAACTTCCAAAGACAGTCACATACAGAGTGGGGCGCTCATTAAAAACTCTGCAGTGTGAGAATTTTCAGAGCAAGAAAAAAGGGATTTGGATGTTGCAGTATCAGGCCTTTTCTGTGAGATGATAAATTATCTCTATAACCTGACTATCTGGATAAGTTACATTGGAGGATATCCTAGAACCACCCTGTAATGGCAGCAACCTGATATCAGTTTGCAGACTGGCAGTCCATTCACCTCTGTTCTTACCATGCAGAGCGACATCTGTATTTGCGAGTATTTCAGCTTAGGCAAAGACTTCCAGTTCCACAAGGGTCTCTTAGTCCTCAACAGGCCTCAGATGGGGCTGGAGCACGCCGGTATGGTGCTCCGGGAGTGAGGCACAGGGGGTGGGCACATAACAAAGCCACGCCCCCTGCTTCCAGCCACCCCCAGCTTCCAGCCGCCCTCATTCAGGCCGGGAGGAGGAAGAAGGAGGATTGTAACTATGCTGGTGGGGCGGGGCTTTTCGGAAGGGCAGGCTGTGGAGGTGGCGGGGACTTTTTGGGGGCAGGGGGCAAGCAGCGGGTTCTCGGGGCACCGCGGTGCAGGCATTTTTGGGAGCAGGGGGTAGGCCACGGGCGCTCCAGACGCCACAGTGAGGGTGGCGGGGGCTTTTGGGGGGCAGGGGTAGGACGCGGGCACTCCAGGTGCCGCAGTGGAGTTGGCTGGGGCTCTCTTTGGGGTGGCGGTAGGCCACGGGCACTCCTGGCACCGGAATTGTAGCTGATCTCTACACTACAGAGATCAGTTCCCCTGGAGAAAATGGCTGCTTTGGAGGGTAGTCTCTACGGTATTGTACCCTGGCTGAGGTCTCTCCCCGCCCCGAACCCCACCATCCCCATGTTCCACCCCCAAATTTCCATGAATTTCAAGTTGGGAACCATCTGTGAGGTAGATCCAGCTAAGTACCATCTTCATTGGTACTCAAGCAGGCTCCAATCCCACATTCTTCATCTTCTTATTAAAATTATCTGGACAATTACACATAATAGGCGAAGAAGTCTGATATACAAAGCAGAAGAAAAGAGCAAGAGTCCAGGAGCACCTTAAAGACTAACAAAATTTGTGGCAGGGGAGGAGCTTTCGTGAGTCAGCGCTCACTTCTTCAGATACTTCTCCAGTATCTGAAGAAGTGAGCAGTGTCTGGGCGGGGTTGGCAAGGGCTTTTTTTGGGTGGGGGGAGTAAGGCGCGGGCACTCTGAGTGCTGTGGCAGGGGTTGCGGGGGCTTTTGGCCACCCTATAGCCCGTTTCGGGGGTTGCGGGGGCTTTTGCCACCCCCTAGCCCGTAAACCAAAACAGTCCAGTGGCACCTTTAAGAAAAAGCTCCATTCAGGAACCAGCTCTGGCTTGTCAGTGAGTGCAGATCTACTAATTCCCCCCCAAAAAACCCATAGCCAATAAACCAACACAGTCCAGTGGCACCTTTAAGACCAAGTTCTATTCAGGAACCAGCTCTGGCTTCTCTGTGAGGGCCGATCTGCCCATTCCCCCCCACGCACACTACCGCACACTTTAGCCAGTAAACCAAAACAGTCCAGTGGCACCTTTAAGACCAAGTTTTATTCAGGAACCAGCTCTGGCTTCTCTCTGAGGACAGATCTACTCATTCCCCCCCAGCCAGTAAACCAAAACAGTCCAGTGGCACCTTTAAAACTGAATTTTATTCAGGATTTCTCTCCCCCCCCAGCTATCAATCCAAAACAGTCCAGTTGAGCCGGAGCGGTGGGTGCTGCCTTCTGACACACTTCCAGTGATGTCAGGGGGTGTGGCCTTCTGACACACTTCCAGTGATGTCAGGGTGTGTGGTATATGCTAATGAGTTATGCTAATTAGCTCCTGCAGCTCTTATTTTACAAAAAGACCCCTGGACCATGGAAGGATCCTATGGGGTGAAAGGAAAGGACTGCATTCTGAGTCTTGTCCTCCATCTTGGAATACTTCTTTTTATCCCTTCTCTTCATTAGGATTCATGGTTTCTGTCAACAATTTTCCCCTCAGGAAGAGGAAGATAGCTACGTGAGCCACTCCAGCAATGAAGCTTGCCCCTCCCCAGTTTTTGCCTAATTTCCACAGCCTCAGCCACAAGCAGCATCTGCCGTAGCAGCCAAAAAAAAAAAAAAAAGGACCAGCTTTTTAAAAATCAGGGTTTTTTTGGAGGGGCATAAAAGGAGGGAAGGCAGAGAGAATAAAGAAATATACAAGTCTTCTCCTGCAAACTCCCTCTTCCCACTTTAGACAGGAAGCTGTAGAAACATCCTGCCTCTAAATCCTAGTGGGACAAATTACCTATCAATCAGGACAGTTCCTCCTTCGGGTGAGAAGGAGTAAAGTTCATAAATTATATTGTACTGCACAAACCACTTTTTGCGTGTGCACACCAGAAGAGAGAAAAGCACCAAAGAATGCATTGGGTTGAATCCAGACTAAATTGTCAATTTCCACTGATTCCTCCTTCCTGCTATAGAAACCACCCCATGTCTTTCCTCCAATCCCCCAGGAGCAGTGTTTTGTGACGATTACTGGGCTGCAGTGGAAGGGGGGAAGCAGGAAAGTTCAATTCTGCTCTTGGAAAATTTAGTCTGGATCCAACTTACAAAGTAGAAATCAGTGAATTCAGTCTGTGATTTCCAACAAAATGTGACTCATACAAAAAGCACCACTTGATTCATTACCAGTGTCCAGTGTATTTGCTTGGCTGCTTAACACAGAAAAGGCCATACAAGGATGCAAATAATAGCTTTTTACTGGTTCTGACCTGACTGGCAGCTATTCTATAAGCTCTCAGGCAACGTTTACTTGCTCAAGTCTGCCACCTGAAATTTAAGAATACTGTATTGTGTTTTCACTGTTCACACCATAGCTGCCCATTCACCAACCTACATGCTCCCTTTTGGGCCTCCAAACTTCTTCTCAAGAAGTCTATATTTAGTTGCTTGCAACTGATAATTTGGTTCACATTTGCTTCCAAATTACTGCTGTGGACGAGGGTGATATATCACCCTCCCTTCCCAGTCTCCTCAACATATCCTAGCTATTTCCTTCAAGTTCATAGAAATATTTTGTAAACCCTCAGCACTAGCTATTCATGGGACAATGTCTGAATTCATAATGACATCATTCCCACATTGACATGGTGACATAATATGGTAGGGCCAAAACTGGAACAGAAAGTTGTCAGATGATAATGGTCACTTAGCTTGAAGGGGCAAAAGTAATATGGAAGTTTGGTACAGTAGCTGCAAGTGTCAGACTAGGACCTGGGAGGCCCAGGTTCAAATTCACATTCAGCCAGAAAGCTTATTGCGTGTCCCTAGACAATTAACCTCTCTCAGCCTAAGTTACCTCACAGAGAATCTGCCAAATGTGTGGAGAGAACTATATACGCTAACCTTGAACTCCTTGGAGACCTGGGGGGGGGGATGTGATTAAAGGAGGAATTGCAAGTCAACTGAAAGTCTACACACAATGTAATTGCCTCCACATTCCCAATGAGCCAATGAAAGATGAACAGTCATATGTAGTATGTTTATTTGGAAATAACTTCTGGCAATTTCAGTGGGGCTAAATTCCAAAAGTGTGCATACGAGTGCAGCCTTAATGAGGCTAACAGGAAGTGCTTGAATTTTTTTGGTTATAATTCAAAGACATCTTTTGAAAAGCCTAGGAAGGGAGGTAAAGAATCCCAAAGAGAAACCTTAGAAATGACCTTGTCATCATTTTGCTTCATAAACATGCAAGCCTACTGTACACTGCTATTTTGAAGGTTACCTACAAATTGAGCTGACATTAAAAAAGGGCAGTCTAATTCCCTGAAGTAGTACATCGACACACCCTAAAGACAACCCTGACTCTAGTGCTGCTCTGCTTATTTATAATGAACTCTATTGTAACTAAGGAATTTGCTGGGGCTGGTTAACACAAGGATGCTAATCTACATTAACCTCTCCTTGGCCTTTCTCATTGAAAATTAGTAGTTTGTACGTACTGCTTTTTTTTTAAAAAATGCATCTACCTCTCAGTTAAGTCACAAGCAAATCCATGTTTCACCAAGGTTATGAACAAAGGTAATTGCACTGCATCAGCAAAGCTTTGGAACACTCAGATTGAAAAGTAAGTGGGATGCAGTCCTAGGTGACTGGCAGTTTTGCTAGGATGGGATCACAGCATAGTAATTTCCAGGGGTCATTTCGTAGAAAAAGAGGTGCAGCAGCTCATTGGCATAACTCATTAGCATAACTTATTTGCATATTCCACACACCCCTGACATCACTGGAAGTGTGTCAGAAGGCAACACCCACCGCTCAAGCTCCACTGGACTGTTTTGGATTGCTAGCTATTGGAGGGAGTACGCACAGATCTGCCCTCACAGAGGAGGGAGAGCTTGTACCTGAAGGCGGGGGGGGGCTCCGCAACTTACCTGGCTGCTTCTTGCTCATCGTGGCCTGACTTAGGGCTGCTGGGAGCAGGGGGCAGGGCTTGTTACATGTGCCGGCCCCCTGAGCTCCTTACTGCTAGAGCTCTGCTCCTGTGTGCTCTCACAGGAAATGACGCCTGGTAATTTTAATTGGTGCAAGATCAATTGAAGCTATATGTCCTTTCCTCTTAGTGGCAGCAGTATCCAGCAATGATGTGCATGCACCCTGATGAGAACCCTTGAGCCAGACTTGACAGGATAAGCTCAGGTTGTATTTACTTTCCCCATTTCAACATGAGACAAAAGACATATCTCCAGAGCAGTATTAGCATTCTTTATGCTTAAAAATCCTTGTATGTTAAAAGGAGAACTGCCTCTCTTAAATGTTCTCTATCCTGAAATCCACAGCCATCCTCTCTGCATTAAACTCTGCCCTCTTTTTTCCATAACCATAATCTTTTTTAAAACAGCAACACTGAATCCATTCTCATGAACTGGTGTCTTTCTTTTATTGGGCACATTTTGGGGGAGGGGCACTTTCAGGTTCATCTCCCTTGATGAAATCTCTCCTGTCCAGTCCTTCTGCCTGCTTGGTGTAGTGAGAGCCAATTTGGTGTAGTGGTTAAGTGCGTGGACTCTAATCTGGGAGAACCGGGTTTGATTCCCCACTCCTCCACTTACAGCTGTTGGATGACCTTGGGCAAGCCATAGTTCTGTCAGAGCTGTTCTTGAAAGAGCAGTTCTCAAAAGAGCTCTCTCAGCCCCACTTTCCTCACAGGGTATCTGTTGTGGGGAGGGGAAAGGAAAGGAGTTTGTAAGCCACTCTGAGACTCCGAGTGAAGGGTGGGGTATAAATCCAATCTCCTCCTCCTCCTCCTCCTCTTCTTCTTGTCTTCTGTTCATATTTTGGCATGTTCTCTCTGATTAGCACACAAGACACTCCTTGGATGGATGGGGGACATATTTGCAAATACTCATGGCTTGCCTTCCCTTTTAACAAGTTGTTGTTTAAAAAAGAAACCATCTATGCCTGGCAGGGTCCCATGGATGCAATTTCCAGATTCTTGTATGCCTGCCGAAAGTCTGGGATCTCTAGTGTCAGTTATGATGACCTCAATTTCCTGTCTCCCAGTTTCCCAACTTAGAACTGCTATTAAATAAAACTCACTTTCCCACTAAACAAGGCCAAAAACATCAAAACTCTGTTCTCTCCCCCTATGTACTTTTTTCCACCCACCCCCAAACCAACACAGAACAAAAGCATTAGAACTATGTAACCCTGGGTCACATTTCACCCTGGGCTCAATTATCAAGGGTTAAAAATGGAATAAGGACTTCTTTCCCATAGGAAACCCATACTATGTTTGCTTCTGGCCAGAAGGGCCATCTGACACATTTTCTCAAGAAAAACAGCAATATTTCCCAGCCTTGCATGCAGGCAGTCTTTGCAACCCTGGAGATTCTCAATGCTTTTTTGTGTAAATCTATGGCTATGAATAAACATGCCACATCTATATTTACTATTCACATGCTGTTCTTCCTAAATAGAAATGGCACGTTTAACACTTGACTGTAGTTCTACACAAAAGTGTATTGAGAATATTCCAAGGGCCAAAAGATTCCAAAGAGGTATAGGAAATGTTACTGTTCTTTAGATTACAACAAAGTGTCCGATGACCCTTTTTCACACTCAGTATTACCCAGCAGAGAAAGGGGCAGGATGAGAGATTTGTCTACACTCCTCCACCTAACAGTTTTGAGTCATATTTCATTACTCCCACCATCCTTTTATATCTGTACTAGGAGTAAGGCTTGTTGTGGGAAGAAATACAATGAGCTCTAGAAGGAAGCTCCAGGTGAATGTCCCGGCTGTGGCTGGTGGGGCGGCAGAGGGAAGGGGAAAATAGAGGGAGGCAAGCCATGTTTATTTCCTTCTGCTTAGCTATAGCAGGGCTGTCTCAAGTCATTTTGCTTCCCCAAGTGGGTAGTATGGGAAGACAGACTCATGGTAACAGGTATGGTTCCCTCCACCCCTGACTTATGTTGATTTGGGGTTATGCAGTGGCAGCTAAGGTAGAAAAGCGCCTCCTCCTATGCCAGGTCTTCTGGATTCCAAGGGTCTGGAAAGTGGTTCCATAGCCAGTTATAGGGCTGCCAACTCTGGGATGGGAAATACCTGTAGATTTGAGGGGTACAGCCTGGGGAGGGAAGGGTTTGGGGTGCAGAGAGACCTCAGCAGGGTATAATTCCATAGAGTCCATTGCCCAAAGCAGCCATTTTCTCCAGGAGAACTGATATTGGAGATCTCCAGGTGCTGCCTGGAGGCTGGCAATACTAAGGGGAGGGCCAGACCTGTAGATTTGAGGGGTAGAGCCTGGGGAGGGCAGCGTTTGGGGTGTGGAGGGACTTCAGCAGTGTATAATGCCATAGAGTCCACTGTCCAAAGCAGCCATTGTAATAGCTGGGAAATTTTCTGTAGGGGAAATGATGTGCTGTGGCTGGGGAACATGCTGATTTCTGGGAGATCTCCAGGTCCCACAGGGAGAATGGCAACTCCAGTGACCATTTAAGGGAAGATTGGGATATGTATTTTACCTCAGGACACATTCAATGACTCCCAACAGCAACAGCAAACTCTTTAGAATGTAAGAGGCAAAGGCCAATCAGGCCGCATATGCAAATGACCTCTGTGTTCCGAATGGCTATTGGGGGGAGAGGAACAGAAAACTGTTTAGAATATTGGAGACGAGACTCAGGCAATGCAGCCAGTGCATAGGGACAGCTTCTGAATGACAGATCAGGGAGCCAACTGATTTGGGAGCATGTGGAATGTTCAGGATAGTCCACGACCAAAACAGAATTATTATACAGAGAGATTGCAAAAACTGCACCTCTTTCCTCACATTCAGGACTTCACTGAAACAGAATTGGAGAACTCTATACCTAGAGAAATAAAACCATGTGAGGAACAAAACAAAACAGAAAAACTTGGAGTGAGGGAAATTGGTTCCTCCTCTCATGGTGCTTCCTCCCCCCCAACAGAAATGTTTTAGGGGATACTAAAAAAACTCCAATATTTTTCTTTTCTTGTTAGTGAAATGCTTTTGAAGAGAAGGTTTAGAAACATAAAGCAGCAGTGCAGACACAATTTCATTGCAACTCCCTACAAGAAAATGGGCACTTACTGGCTCATTGGTTATGTCCTCTAACAAACACAGCCCACCATATGGGAATCCACAATGGGGAGGGGGCTGCAAACCCTTCCAGAGCAATATGTGTGGACCTTTGGAGCCCACTTACTCTTTGCTGTTTCTGTAGAAAAATTCTCATTTCTATTTTTGTCTGTCTCTAGTCATTTGGTTTGGTTAAGCTGCTATGATGTCATGGAATGTTCACACACATAACAGTTTAGACAATGAAGCTTTCAACAATATATTCCAGCTTCTGGGAAAGGCAAAAATGGTCAGTTTTGCAAGGGAAAACACTCACACAGCCCTAGGGACTGAAACAATTAGGAAGACAGGCACAGAATTAGAAAGTTCAGTGAAATGAAGTGGGAGGGACCCCAGAGGCAGGGTGGCTGAAAGGCAGCAGCAGATTAGGTAGTAAGGTGGAAAATAGGAATGGGAGACAGAGACAGAATACCAGGTCAGAAAGGGGACTGTGATAAAACCTCACAGAACCAAGGACAAGAAAATCCATATAAAGTTGATGGAAAGGAGAGAGGAGAAAGTCAAGAATACAGGACACTGAAGGATACTCAGGATGGCTGAAGAAAACAGGACAGAGTAACCAGGGGTCTTGTTGTAGAAAAAGAGCTGCCGGAGCTCATTAGCATAACTCATTAGCATAACTTATTTGCATATGCCACGCCCCCTGACATCACCGGAAGTGACAGAAGGCCACACCCCCTGACATCACCGGAAGTGTGTCAGAAGGCCCGGCTACTTACCCTCCTGCTTCATCCTCATTCCCAAACGGAATGAGGATCGAAGCAGAGGGCGGGGTAAAGAAGGGGGCGGGGCTTCACCACGTGACCGCCCCGCCCCCTAGAGGTTCTCTTCCGGAGCTCCGTACCTGAGAGCTCCCCCCCCGACTAGAGCCCTGAGAGTAACAGTAGCCAAAAACAGAGGGGATTTAAGAAACAAGCAGTACAGGAATGGAATTGAAGAAAGGCAGGACCAAAGAGAATTTGGGATTAAGGCAAAACCTTCACAGTGCAGGGGCTGTTGACAGGAAGGCAGGAAATTGGCAAAGAAGCTTTCGGAATTTAGTGATTGTGGGCTAAGACGTCAAGCAGGCACAGAGTTGCCAACTCTAGACTCTGAGAGACCTAACCGTTTAAACATTGCATAGAAGAACAACTTCTGCTATGGCACTGAGATGTGGTAACCCTACAAGTCAGAGGGAGCCAAGAATCACTGGGATAGAGCTAATTTCATATATTAATCTGAACCAAACCATTATATGACTATGAGCTTCTAATATTCTTTTACTGTATTTGAGTCGAACAGCTTGTTTATACTGGCCGAGATAAAAATGTGGAATCATTATTATTGATTAGCACAATGGATATGAATGGTTATGCTGCACAAAGAACTCTATTGTTCTGTCTTGCACGCCCTTCTATGCTTGTTCCACCTCTGCTTCTCCATTTTGGTACTTATTATCGGTCATATATGCTATTTTATTTATTTATTATTTAATTAATTGATTTATTTATACCCCACTCTCCCCACCAAAGGCGGGCTCAGGGCAGCTTACAGACATCTCATAAAATATAATTAAAACCAATTATAATATATAATCATAAGCATAAACACCAATTATTTAAAATATAGTTACAACAGTTAAATACAGTAAAAAACGCTGGAACATTATTAAGCTATTCTATAGAATGCTGATTTCCCTCCCCCCAGTGCAAAATCATTAAAGTGTCTCTGAACATCCTCATGGTATATATTATAATCTAAAATCCATAATCCCACCCACCAACCTAAAAAGAAATAAAGAAATTTTACCTAGATATAATCTAAGATGTCCCTAGAAAAGAGAAAGAGTCCAGTAGCACCTTAAATACTAACAAAATTTGTGGTAGGGTATGAGCTTTTGTGAGTCACTGCAGACTTCTTCACAAATGCTCATGCCCTACCACAAATTTTGTTAGTCTTTAAGAGGCTACTGGACTCTTACTCTTTTCTACTGCTACAGAAAGACTAACATGGCTTGATATATCTCTAAGATCTTGATATATCTCTAAGATGCCCCGTTATCCCCAGAGTATTCAGAAGCTTCAGGACAGCTACTTGGAATACAAATGTAGGAGCAAAGTTGCTGATATAAAAGCTGAGGGTAACTGTCTTTTGTCTGAATTGCCCAGAAGGCTTGAATAGGTCAGGACAAACTCCTCCTGCAGCTGAATGGAAAACCTTCACAGATGCTCACGTATAAAAGCCAAACAAAGAGCCATGCTTTCTATTGACCAAAATGCACAGGCAGCAGATGGAGAAGGCAACTAAGCCCCCAGTCACATAAAAATGTGCATGCACAGAACCTCACTCTGCAGAATGCATGCCAGGTACCAATGGCAGCAAGTGTACTTTCATGTGGCTAAAATCAGACCCACACTTATTCACCACCAAACTGGCATCTTGTAGTATATTTTTCAAGGGGCTACAAAAGATAAAATTGGCCACAAGCTGTCCCAGTATCTGGCTGATTTCAGAAACACAGAAGTATCCCTAGTCTGCTACTTGATTTACATTAGATTAACATCTCTTTGCAACAGTACTACAAGACTTATTCTGTCCTATTCCCCTTCTCTCAAACCTCCCATAATTATTTCTTCGTCATTTATCTAATTATAGAACTTGTTCTGTGTCCCATCCAGCCTAGGGCAACCCATTACCATTATGATTTCTGTCCAAAGCTGTTTCTTTTTGGATTAGAACGTAGGTGGCTGCAAAAGCAAAAGGCATTGTGGAAAGGTTTTAATTTTCTCTCACCCACATGCTCTCTACAATCAACAGCTATTAGCTATGGTGTGGGAGCTACAAAGCTCAGGTCCACTGGCAATTTAGGTTATTCACCTCTGTCATGAATGAGGTCATTTTAAGGAGGCAAAAAAATGAAGACTGAAAAACTACACAAATAATGCAGCCCCCCCCCCAAGAGGGACAGCTGTAAGCCATGTGCCCACCCTTTATAAGTGTACCTCCTTCTGTGCAAATTCACCGTGCAGAGTGATATAAAAAAGTGACATCAGAACGTATAATAAGTGTATAGGAAATTGGTAACATGCCTTGGCAAAGAAGCCTGCACTGCAGAATGAGGAGTGGAATCATACCCTCTGTCTGGATGGCAGATTTGTCAAGGGAAAGCAAAGGTGCTGTTCTTTGCCTTTCTTCAGGGAAAAAGAGAGAGAAAGATTCAGTTCTTGGGATTTCCTTGCAATCCTAGCTCATTTTTTTAACCATGCAGCTGCTTATGAAATCACATACTGTCCTGGTTTCAGATGAAAATACACACATCTATATATCGAATAGTGAAGGTGCCCCCTTGCGTGCGGATACCTAAATCCGCGCATCGGGGGCACCTGGGGGGAGGGAGATTTTCGTGCACACTTGGTGCAGTCCCCAGGTGTGCACAAAAATCTAAAAACCCGGAAAAAATATCGGGGGAATACTTAAATCCCCCCAAAAGTGACAGAGCGTCCCCTGCGCATGTGCAGGGAACACTCTGCGAATTCCCTCACCACCGCCATTGCTTCGGAGGCCGCTCGGGCCTCGCTTCAGAGCCGGGGGGGGGAAGAAAGCAGCGAGGCCCGAGCGGGGGGAAGAGAGCAGCGAGGAGGGAGCATCCCATCAATCAATCAGTTTGTTCAGATTACATGACCAGTGGTCTCAAGCATAATTAGACAGTTACAAGTATAAATCCAACAGGTATAATACATTGAAATTTCTAAAATTAATACAAAACTATCACTATAAAATAGATGATAAAAGTTTTAAACTTTAAAAGAAATACAAGTAAATAGTAACACCTTAAATTTATAATCCAATATTAAAATCTAAAAAGGCTTTAAATTCAAAGTTTAACAATGAAATGAGACCTCTCCATTATAACAAGATTGTTTACGTTTCAAGGAAATTATAATTCGCTACTGAAATAGCTATTTCAGGAACAGTATCCACTAATAAAAAAGAAATCACCCATGACTCCAATGAAAGATGATAATTAGGTAGAATTGGATGAATCCAATAGGACCTAAGAGCTGACCATTGAGAAGAAAAAGGTAGAAGGTCCACCATGGTCTCAATTACACCAGACGCACAAGTACATAGCCTGTCTGAATAGGAAATTTGTGCAAAATGTCCCGTTAGCTCCACAGAAGGAAAGACATTTAACCTTGCAAGGGTAAATGCATACCTATGAGAAGGAGCAGTAAGATAGCTAAGATAAGGCAGAAAAAGTTAACGAAGGAGAGAATCCTTAGAGCAAGAGGAGAGCAAACATGCCTGGCTCATGCAGCTGTACTAGCTCTATCCCAATTAAATGCCTGCAATCTAGTCAGTCTCCAAGCCTCATGTTGAGTTATACTGTTATGCATCAAGAGGGGGATACCAACCAGTTCCAGCTTCTTATCTATCAACCTAAGCCAAGTATTCCTATAGTTATCCTCCTCCTTTTTTTTTTTAAACCCCCAGAGAGGTATTTTTATTTTTTCAATAAGACTACAAACTATAATGAAAAATATAGGAAGGGAAACTACAATTATGGAGAAAGGAAAGATATCCACACTAAGTAAAAACCCAAGAGTGGGAGACCCCCTTCATGTTAAGCTAAATATTAGTATTAAAAGTGTTAGTAAAACAATATACTTGTAGAGTTCTTGTTTTTCACATTTTCTGCATTAGTAAATTAGTCATTTTGAGAGAACTTTCTGAGCATCTTCTTTTCTTCAAAGAGCCATTTATCAGAGGCCTTCTGCCCTTACTTTGGCTTTCTGTCCCTAAAATCATATACAGTTTTCATTGCTCCCACACCCGCTTCTGCTGCAGAGTCTTCATCCATTCCCGCTTCTATCGTTGATTTTAAAGATGA
Source organism: Gekko japonicus (assembly GCF_001447785.1). Classification (NCBI taxonomy): domain Eukaryota; kingdom Metazoa; phylum Chordata; class Lepidosauria; order Squamata; family Gekkonidae; genus Gekko; species Gekko japonicus. Next base: position 120,587 of record NW_015173711.1, on the reverse strand, counting down.
CACCTTCAGGGATCCCCCACCTGTACTGTACTCCGTTTGTTTGAAGGAAAGAAATTAAATCCTTGTAGCTCTTTCTCTTCTGACGAATTTCAAATGGAATGTCTTTTAAAGTCTTAATAATTGTATTCCCAAGTTTCAGTGGAGTTGCTGAAGTTGCCTTTAGTATGGCATCTCTGGTCTGTCTTCTTGCAAATCTCACCACAATCTCTCCAGGCAGTCTATTTTTTAGAATATAGTTGGAGAATGCCCTGTAGGCTGTCTCCATATCTTTCTTTATTTCCTCCGCTGGCAAGCCTGTCACTGGAGCAATAATCTCACCCAGAGTCTTTTTCAAATCTTCTTTTTCTGTCTCAGGAACCCCCTGGAACCTGAGAATCATATTAGCCTTTTCCATTTGCAGCTGCAACAAATGATTTTCTTGGAGATTTTGTTTCGTTTCAACTTCACCCATTCTTTTCTTCATCTTCTTGTTTGAGGTGTCCATTTCTGTAACTTTCTTAACCAGCAGCTCCACTTTTTCTTCCGTTTCTGCCAGCTGGCGCTGTTGTAAAGCGAAGTTTTGATTTAATGAGGTCAGTTGCTGGTTAATACCATCGAGCTGATCCATCACTGGCTTGAGCATATACGCTAACAGCTTCATGACGTCAGCTCCCTCGGCGGGCCTCGGACTCTGGCTGCCAGGCTTGGCTTTAAATTCTCCTCGAGGCACCGCCATTTTTCAACTTTGTTTACACTTTCAAACCGCTTCTCCCGGGCTCGAAGCACTCGTCAATTCACTTTTTAGACTCAAGTAAGTCTCTCAAAATACACACACTGTCTTTTCCCTCCCACTCCCCCTTCGCTGTGATTTATCTGTCCATGCGCTTCAGAGGTGTCCCTCTTTGCGCTCCGCTTTTCCCAGGGGAGGGGGGTACCATTTATCAAAGTTCGTTTACTTAGAACTCACATTCATTGTTGGTCACATTCCTGACCTTGCTCACATCAATCGTTGTTCCGCTCAGTCTCCCCCGCTTGTCCCGGTCGGGTTAGCTTATGCCCTAAGGCCACTCATCGGCAGGACCATCAGAGCGGAGGGAAGCCTCAATTCTCCGGCAGCAAGCCGTTGAAGAGGCTATCCCTCAAAAGCTCTCTGGCCTGGAGACTTTCACAAAGGTGGCACTCCTCCATGCCAATGTTGTGCTAATCACCTCCCCAAGCTATGGGGAGAGCGACTGCCATCGCCAATCCATAGACTGGAAGTCCAGTTATCCTCCTTCAATAGGTGTAATAGACCACTAGACAATGGAGTAGAGAAGAAAACCTTCAGCCTTAGTTTAAATGCAGCCAGACAAGCTCTTAGTTCGAGAGAGCGTTGTGCTACCTCCCACCTAAAGCACTATTTCTGCCATGCATCTGGGGGCTCCGTATAAATAGAATCAGTATATTATCTATACGTTCAGAAGCTTCAGTTATCTCTTTACCATTACCATCCCATTATCATTACCATCCCCATCCCATCAAAGACTTTCATCTTAAACAAAAGGTCATCCATCTGTGAACCTAGTAAATTTCCATTAAATAACAACAGAGGTTTGTTGTCCTATAAACTGACTTAAGTGAACCAACAAGGAATATATTACTGACCTATAACCATGACCTCAAAGTACAAGCCATAATAAGTTCTTTATTTTTACTCCCCAGGCACACACTTTTGCACACTGGTTGAAGGAAGATTGAATATACCACCTTCTTAAGGAATTTAAACACCCTTGTTTAGCTGAAGCTCTTCATTTCACTTACAAAGTGATTAGGAAGCTAATTCTTTTCTAACAAAAGGCTCTGAAACTTGCCAACATGCAGTGTGTTATTTGGTGGGTCTTGCTGTAAGTACTTAACTTGTTGTTCAATATCACAAAAGTTGCCATCTCTAAATTCAGAATCCAAGGTTTCCTCCTCAAAAGCAGCCAACTGTATGGCTTATGTTCTCTATGACATACAGGGGTAACCAGCACAAGTCAGAAGGGAGGTGGTTCATTTGCATAAAAGACATAACTCCACTGTAACATCTAATAAAGGCACTATGACATCAAAAGGCATGAAACAACTGATCAAATTTAGCCTGTTTGGTTGACTGTAAGGATTCTTCCAAGGTTGTTGCTGTGTCTCCAAGCTTCTCTTCCCTGTATTGGCTGAGATTACCTCCTCCTCTTACTCCCTTTGGAGAGGGAGGGAGGAAGGGGCAAGGAAAGATAGAGTGCAAGAAATAGTCCCATGGCACATCGAAGGACAACAAAGTTTTATTCCCGGTATCAGCTTTTGTGTGCTTGCACATTTCTTCAGAGAGAGGGAGGGAGAGTTGATGTTTGGTATGTATTCTAAATGCTTTAGTTGTATGCAGTGCTGAAAGTGAGTGAGCTTTTCGAATATTACTGTTCACCTCGCTAATATGTTTGAATGAATTGGTTTATATATATATATGTTTGAAATGGCTTCAATAAACTTTTTAAATTAAAAAAAATGAGAGAGAGGGAGGGGAAGGCGAGAGGGAGGGAGATTTTTCTGGCAAGCACAATTTACATTAAGATTTGCTGCTTACTTTGAGTCCTGAACTCATGCACGCACATTAAAAAGGAAGGAGGGCAGGAAAGAGATGCATTTGGGATAAGGGGAATTAAAGGGAAATTATTTCTGCTTATTCTGAAAAGGGTTTTTTTATTAGATTTCTCTGTGCCTATCTGGGGTAACAATTTAAAAATACATTTATGGTTCCATATATTCCAATTCAACACATGGTCTCCCTCTCTCCCCTCCCACCTCACTGGCTGCGTTTCTTCACATTAACCCTCCCCCTTGCTTTTTAACAGTTTCATGATCATCACTAGCACTGAGTAGATTTTGTCCAGTCTGAAATCCACACATTTTTTCACTTGGAGAGATCTTCCTTTTCAATTCTAACAGATGAAAAAAGAAAGAAAGAAAAGAAACCTAACAGTACAGTTTGCAATCTTTATTAGTGGAAGGAAGCAAGACTCTAGTAGCGCCTTAATGACTAACAAAATGTGTAACAGGGCATAAGCTTTCATGAATCACTGCCCACTTCTTCAGATACAGCTAGAATGTGAGTCCATCTGTCCTTTTATCTTGGAGAGTAAAGTGATTGCAGATGCCAAATGACAATAGCAGGCATTGGTAGGATATGAGCTCTTGAAAGTCACTGCTCATATCTTCAGAGTTATGTATTCTTTGCATCTTCCTGGGCTGAATCCTCCTGGAGCAAATTGAGACCAAGGTTTCCTGTCTCAATACCAATCCTGATATCTCCATGCCTACTACCCCTCTGCATATCACACCTAATCCAATCAAGCTTGCTATTGCCATTCAGCAGCTGAAATCATTTTCATAAAGTTTATATCTCCAGTACCTTGTGTTACATGTTATGGCACACATAGCCTGGCCCAAGATAGTGACAGTTATGTCAGACCTTGCCCTCATAACAAATGAGTTCAATACCTCTGACCTACACCCTTAGAGCGCCGCAGACAGAGGCTGCAATCAGAGCTACAGGCAAGGTGGCAAAGTGCACATCTCTTGGCTTAATGACAGCTGCCTGTTGATAGCAGTGAGGAGTAGTTGCAGGGTTGGTTCTGAGCAGCTGGCCATAAGCATGGTCCTTAGGCATGTAGCTATAAAAACCTTCCATGAGAGGCTGCAAATTGTGGAAGCAACACGTATGATAAATGCTTAAACCACTGACTCTGCCTTGCATGTTTTCTGGAACTCTTACCTTTGAACTAAACAACTCTACCTTGCTGGACTCCTGGACCTCTGACCTTTGGATTGAATGATGATGCCTGACTTCTGGTACCCTGACTTTGGACTGAACCTTATCTTGCTTGGTTCCTGATACCCTGAACCTGCAATCCAGTACACCTACACTGGGAACACTGCTTGAATAACACCTTCTGTGACATGGCAAAAATGAAGAAACAATGAAGCCTCGTGAAGTCCAGAATTGTCCAATAAAAGAAATGTGTTGAGCACATCACCTTTAATCAGCATTGTGCAGCAACAGATGGTGTATTGGATCTAATCTTGGAAACATCTCATTCAGCAAAAGATGCCTTGAATACTCTTGGGCAAGTGAGTCTTAGGCTCAGTTCCCCTCACCACCTGTTATAATGGGAATAATGTTTCCAAGAGGATGACTAATAGCAACCACTATGGAGCAGTTCATCCTTTTAGTAGAATGTTCACTATGCAGATGATGTTCAGAATATGTGCAATACTTTAGATTTCAGTATGGAGAATATGCCTCTCAAGCCTAAATGTGACATTCATCAGATGAAAACCAAACAGCGCTTGAATAGCTATAAATGTCATGAAGCTATACAGCAGCCTGTCAGCCTAAAAGTACATCAGCAGCCTGGGAGGAAAAATTGAAAGCTGTGTAGTATTGCCAAATTTCTTTCCTTCCAGCTGTTAATTCATGAATTCTCCTAGTTCAAACCAAGAAGCTTAGTGCTGATGTACAGTCATATGAATCACATTGACAGAAACCACCACTGACAGCAATTTTAAACCTATTAGCATATGGCTGCTCCTGGACTTGATGCTTGAAACTACCTATTCCCAAGTGAAAAACTAAAATCCATCCATAGGTTAAGGAGCTTACAGGTAGGGAATGAGATTTCAAAGAGTGGATCATGGAAATGATACAACACAAAAGGCTAGGGTGATTTCCTCTGTGTGGGGTTTCAAACACTTGGAAATCAATTTTCAGAGGTTAAACCTAATCAAAAGTCATGGGCTTTATGCAAGAAATACCAATTCTAAGTATATGAACGAAGGGCAACAACTATGGGTCACAGTCAGCCCTTTAGGTTTGGTTTACAGACATGTAGCCAGTGTTCCTACCAGCAATACAGAATGTCATGCACAACAATGTTACACTGGTAGCTAGAGTTCCACCAGAAAACCTGCGCTCCCAGTACTCAGTGCAAATGCTATAGATCTAGTTGTTTGAGCTATCGATCTGTCCTGGCCTGGTTATTGTGTTAGACTTCCTAGCTCCACCAAGTTTTCATTCTGCCTTATGTGAAGAATTGTTGATGGACTGATGGCAGCTGCTTTATTTGTCTGTATGAAAACTAATGGGGTCTCCATCACCACAGTGTCCAATGACTTATGCCTAGTAGTCTGAATTACTTGATCTGTGAATTCTCATTTTCCTTGTTGTGTGAGGTTTTGTTGCTACTTCCAGGAAGGCGGTTTGTTCCATTCATGTTTTGCTCCCTCTAGTGATCGGTTCAATATTACATTTCTTTATGTCTGGCATATCTTCCTGCAGATTTAAAGTGCAGATTTTATGCTGGACACAAAGTCTAAAGAAAAAAAAACCTAAAGAAACAAGAAGATACAAACGAGGAAAATAAGAATGTGAAACCCCCCCCGGATCTCTTCAATACCTTGAGGAAGTTTTCCTTCTAGGCTATTGAACTGTGGAGTAGGTAGCCAACCAGCATAGAAGGTACTTAGGCTTCATTTTATACCATGACCAGGCCCTCCCTGGCCTAGCCATGAGTACCACAAGCCTCTGTTGACAGCGTCACTTGGGCTGTGAAGAAAGAATTAAGAGATAAACTACTGAAGTTTCTCCTCCTTTCTTCCTGTTCTCGTCAAATATTTGGCAAAAAATGGCAAGTCATAACTAAATGTTTCTGCTAGATATAACTACATAGTCTTTATCATCTTTATATTGATTTACCTGCTCCTTAACCAATCATTCATTATCATAAGCAAAGTGACCATGATTTGTCTTTAAAAACAGCAACATAGAGATCTGATAGCTCTTGATAACCAACAGTAGATTGGAAGTGGGGGGGGCAGGGTTGCCCCTTGTAAACTGTCTAAAATCATGAGCCCTATCTTGAAGACACAACTTGGAATGCAGACAACTTTATGATGTATACAATAATGTAGTCCCACTTGGAAAGCTTTCAGCTCAAGCGATTTTGGCTAAATGTGGAGGGCCTCCCAGTTGTAAATACTATCCCAGCTTGTTTGGATTACATTGTCTAGTACCAGGCCAGGCAAACACAGTGCATACTTATTACTGCCAGGAGATAATTTTAAATAGCTTTTTTTATTTCACATAAATTCATTCTGAGATATGTACTGAAATAAACATTAAGTGTTCCGACTCCATTGGGAAACACTCCATTACTTCGGTTTGCTTAGAGGCAGGGAGAGAAAATGTATCCTCTTTATCACCGCCGCGAAGGCGTTTCCCCGCACCCATTTTCCCTGTATAGAGCTGTTAGTAGAAACTCATCACCTCCTTCTCCTCCTGATATCTATACTTGAAAGCTTGAAAGCTCTGGTCCAACAAAGCTATTATGGAAGAAAATCACTTGACTATGATAAGTCCAATGTGGAGAAAACAAGCGTTCGTAAGCGTCTCCAATATTATCAAACAAAGGCTGAGATAGATTGTTGCTAGCGTTACTGCTTCGACGCCATCTTGAACTAGGTTTGATTCCTCACTCCTCCACATGCTACATGTTTCATCCATGCAACAGTGCTATCCACAATCTCGCAAGTTTGTACAAATGATTATTTGTTTCTGCATGAAGCCAGGGAAGAGGGACAGTATTCAATAAAGACATTAACTAAGGCCTCCAGCATTGCAATTGAAGTAGATACAGCTAGAACACAAGGCAAGAATGTTCTGTTGAGCCAGGCTTTGAGAAAGACAAAAAGGGTGCTTAACAGATTCTTGTTATTACCTCTCTGCTGTGGCAGTGACTGATTTTGTGTGTGCGGTTATGAAATAAAAGGATCCTATTTTACATTCTCAAATACAAAACAGCTTGAAACAATGTGACTTATGAGCATTTCACTCATTTGGATATTGTCTATTTGCCATTGGTTTAGCCCATTCAAATTTTTGTTGTTTTCCATACTACTCAGGGAAGGCAACCACTATTTCTGTGACTTCTGATCTGGGAAAAAATCCTTGTTCCCTATGGGTCTAGACCTTTGCTTAGGATTACAGGGTTCCTTGACATCCTCCTCTGGGGGTTGTTGAAGTTCTAATGGAATGAGGGCTTTGCATAGTAACTACTGATAATCCTCAGCCTCAAGGGTCGTTTCCTGCCAGAGCGCGCCAGAGCAGTGCTCTAGCAGTAATGAGCCCGGCAAACCCCGCCCCCGGCCTTCCCTGGCCTGCCTGCCTAAGAGGGCAGGCTGGGGAAGGCCTTCCAAGCAGCAGGGAGGCATTTAAATGCCTCCCCATGCCTTTCCCCACTTGTCCACCAAAGCTGGGTGATGGCGGCAGGGGCTTGCTTGGGCAGGGGGTGGGCCCAGGGCGCCCAGGCATCAGCAGCCCGGCTGGAGCAGGGGTGGCAGTGGGGGCTTGATGGGGGGTGGGCCGAGGGCGCCCAGGCCGTGGGCAGCTTGGCCGCTCTGGTGGGGCAGGCCTGCTTCTGGTGGGGAGTGTGTGTGTGTGTGTCTTTCTCTGTGTTCCTCCGTGTCTCTCTCTGGGGTGGGCCGAGGGCGCCCAGGCCGTGGGCAGCTTGGCCGCTCTGGTGGGGCAGGCCTGCTTCTGGTGGGGAGTGTGTGTGTGTGTGTCTTTCTCTGTGTTCCTCCGTGTCTCTCTCTGTCCCTTTGTCTTTGTGTTGTGTCCACTGACCGCCACCGGAGGTCAGCGCACATACCCGAGCTTCAGTCTGGGAAGACAATGGGGACTAGGATCCTAGTCCCTCCACCGGGGAACCAATGGGAGCCATGGCGGGAGATTCAAACCCACCTATGGTGACCAAGGGGTGGTCCCCAGGTGTGTATATAGTTGGCCTGCCGGCCGTTTGTCTGCATGTCTTGTTGTGTGCCTAATAAAGCGTGCTATGCACCACGTCGTTGTCTGTCGTCGATCCATGCGGCT
>NW_015173711.1:112465-112570 GCF_001447785.1 Gekko japonicus | reverse complement strand
CAGCCGATCCGATGAGCGAACCATCGAACAACTCGACCGCTCCTCCCGCACCCCCTCCGACGCGCACAATGGCTACCGCTCCCGGGCTAGGGCTGCTTCCACCCT
>NW_015173711.1:108561-108675 GCF_001447785.1 Gekko japonicus | reverse complement strand
CTCAGCCGCCTATCGGAGGGGGACTGGGAAGCCCGCATCGCCAGGTTCCTCCTAGCGCAGCGGACGACGCCTAACCCGGTAAGCGGCCGCTGCCCCGCCGAGCTGTTGATGGGC
>NW_015173711.1:83198-108445 GCF_001447785.1 Gekko japonicus | reverse complement strand
CACCGTCATGTACGAGGTGTCCACGGAATGCGGTCAGGTCCTCCGGCGGCACATCGACCAGCTTGGGCGGTGGTTGCTCCCCGATCGCGAGACGGCGGAAGTACCAAGGCAGCGGGCAGTGGCAGACGAGGACCCCTTTGAGGCCCCAGACGTAACCATGCCCGTGCCGGAGGACCCACTGCGGGCCAGCCAGCCCCCGACAGCAGAGGCAGGGTCCCCAGAACCCGAGCTGGAGACCACCGAGGCCCCAGCTCCACCGCCGGCTTCCGCACTGGAGGGCGGAACCCAGGTGGCCCCAGCACAGGGCCCCAGACGATCGGCAAGGGTGCGACAGCCCCCAGCGTACCTGAAAGACTATGCCACCTAGGGGTGGTTCCGGACTATGGGGGGAGGGGTGTTGTGTCCACTGACCGCCACCGGAGGTCAGCGCACATACCCGAGCTTCAGTCTGGGAAGACAATGGGGACTAGGATCCTAGTCCCTCCACCGGGGAACCAATGGGAGCCATGGCGGGAGATTCAAACCCACCTATGGTGACCAAGGGGTGGTCCCCAGGTGTGTATATAGTTGGCCTGCCGGCCGTTTGTCTGCATGTCTTGTTGTGTGCCTAATAAAGCGTGCTATGCACCACGTCGTTGTCTGTCGTCGATCCATGTGGCTTCCCACTACACAATACTTTGTCTCTCTCTCCCCCTCTGTTCTTGTCTCTCTCTGCCCCTATGCGTATCTCTCTCTTTTTGTGTCTCTCTCTCTCTGCCTCTGTGTTTGTGTGTGTCTCTGTTCCTCTCTGTCTCTCTCTCTGTCCCTCTGTGTGTGTGTGTGTGTGACCCTCTCTCTCTCTGCCCTTCTGTTTGTGTGTGTCTCTATCTCTGCTCCTCTGTCTCTCTGACCCTCTCTCTCTCTCTCTCTACCCCTGTGTGTGTGTGTGTCTCTCTCTGTCTCTCTCTCTCTGCCCCTCTGTGTGTGTCTCTCTCTCTGCCCCTCTGTGTGTCTCTCTCTGTCTCTCTGTGTGTGACTAAATGGAACTGCCTTATCCAAAGGCAGCACCCCTCTGAATATGCTCAAAGGCAGCACCATGAGAAGGCTTTAGCCTCTGTTTGTTGGCTCTCTAGGGCTGGTGGTTGACTGCTGTGTGATACAGGATGCTGGCTGGATTCAATGGACCATTGGTCTGGTCTAGTGAAACACCTCTTATGTTCTTAGAACAACCCATCTTGTGACATTGAATTCCGAAAGTAAATGATGTGTTGTGTAAACAAGTGTTGTGTCCTGAATCTACTGCCCATCAGTGTGGCTGACTCTGCATAGGACTACACTACAAATGTTCACATGTTGTTTTGCTTTATTTACTTTATGCCCCATATTTCTTCTCAATGGGGACCCAAATGGGCTTCCATAATCTTTCTCCCATTGTATTGTCACAACAACTCTGTGAGGTAGGTTAGGCTGGGAATATGAGACTGGCCCCAAGGTTACTCAGCAAGCTTCCATGGCAAAGTGGGGGTTTGACCCTGGTTTCCCAAATCCTAGCCTAACACTGAAATCACTATACCACCATATGAGATGGTGGATCATAACTTTATCCACTTTTCCCACAGAGTGGTGGATTTCAATAAGAAAGACTGCAGGGAAGAGTTAAATCAACATTCCCTGTACCATAGACTTGATCCACAGGGAGTGCTCATCCCCAGGCTGTCCCCCCCCCCCAGTTAAATCTTTCTAAAGTCGTGATCCTTTACAATTTAGCCCTTAGGGAATATTGCCTTTTCCAGTTTGTTCAGGATCATGACAGCATTTGCGAATGCACTCTTTTTTGTTTTTTGTCACATTGAGCTTTTTAGGGGTACAGCAAAGATGTTAAAAACATGCAGCTAAAAATGCAAAGTGCCAATGCTAGTGGTCCAAAATATATGCATCCTACATGCAAATCTAGGATTAGTTAATGTTCTGTGTTGAATATAAACACTGTGTTAAATCAAGACATTGGGAGAGTGAGGAAAACCCATCAGAAATGTCTGTTACTGTGTTCTGTGTTCCTCTGTTCCGTGAAGGAACCTGACAGCCATACGTCATGGGCAGCTTCTTGACTTTTGCAGCTGCCATCGTAATCTGCAGAAAGAATGTGTTCTGATTCACACTGTTCATACATATTTGAACAAGTTTTTTTGCAATAATTTATTTTATTTATTTTTCATGTACATTGGTGTGATAAGAACATAACTTCCTTTTACAAAACAAACAAACCCCACTCATATATAGCAAAGGTCACTGCTAATTTGCCCTTCTAGGGAAACTGGACTTTAAAAAGCTGAACCCAGGAGGCTTTGTATAGCAACTATCACACAAATAAATAACAATACTAACTTGATCTGTATTTTCATGCTTGTTGTAGGATAGCTTCCAGTGATGTCAGGGTGTGTGGCATATGCAAATAAATTATGCTAATGAGTTGTGCTAATGAGCTCCTGCACCTCTTTTTCTACTAAATGATCTCTGCTCAGCCTTAAATAATCTATATGGTTGCTCTGCTATCTCCTCCTCATTTTTCTCATTAGAGAGAAATTCTCCTTCTTCCCATCCTTCTGCCCCTAAATTGGAGGAAGTGTCTGAGTCCCAGCCTAATGCCAAACATTCCCTTTTACTTCAGATGGAAGAGGCCCCTTTTTGGGCTGTCTTAATTGGTCAGGCATGAAGACCCAAAGATCTGTGATCCCTGGACCTGCTTTTGTCAAGCCTTCCCCTGTCCCAAGAGGCAGGAAAGGAAGAGGCAGAATAAGAGTAGGAGTGGGGATCTCCTATGCCCCCTGGCAGGGTTAGGGGTGAGGATCTGGCAGATATTCCCAAGCTCCTCCTGCATAGCTTGCTTAATAAAAGACATAAGAGCCAGAAAAAAAATGATATGGCCCAGAGGGTTTTACATTATCAGGGCTGGGCTTGCTGCAGTAACTGGAATCCAACTGGGGACATTAAGGCCTCTTATGTTGGGTAGGTCATCTTGCAGGAAGGCTGGATAGTGCTCCACTTGAATGCCAAGCTGGAATTCAGTGGAGATCTCTGTAACCTCTCCAGGCATTTTCTCCAGCAGGCAGCTTTCAGGGGAAGGGGCTCCCACAGAGTAGCTTGACTCAAAATGGCTGCTCTTTTAAGCTATGCAGCCCAATCTGACTACTTGCCTCGGCATGCTTGCAGTGTGGTGATCTCTCTAGAGGGCTTCTAGTGTCCTGGCCCCACTGGTGGAACTCCTGATGGCACCTGGTGTTTTTGGCCACTGTGTGACAGAGTGTTGGACTGGATGGGCCATTGGTCTGATCCAACATTGGCTTCTCTTATGTTCTTATGGTCTCTTGGTGTGCTTTTTTCCATGCACCAAGGGGTCAGCCATGGCTACATTTGCAGACCACATGTAGGGTATGCCACTCTCCTTGGCAGTCTCCCTTGTGCCTTGCACCAGGGTGCCTTGCCCATGAGGCAGGGGTCGGTCTCCTCTGCCGACAAGAAACCATTGTCAGTCTTGCGGACGCAGCATTCCTTAACTGTCTGCTGTGCACTTTCCTGCTCTTGGGAGCTGAATAGACTGTGAGGCATCTGCAGGACTTTTTTTTTTTCCTGTCCACACTCCTGGGGTTTGTGGGGGCGGGGGGACAGGGTGAGGCGGAATCAATGTGAATCATTGATACTCTCCTACTCCACTCCACTGCAACATTTTTGCTCATTCAAGCAGAACCTTCTAAAAGTGACACTCTGCACAGGAAAAAGATGGGCAGTTCCCTATTCACATGCATTTTCTGCGGTAGGAATTATTGTAGATATTATCTGCTTTTACTGAATAGTCTTATATTGTTCAGTCCCCCTTCTGTCTTGTTTATAGTATAAGTTGTTGTCTTATTCTTTAACCCTAGCCCTATTAGATTGTTCATTGGTTGTTTTATTGCTGTCTGATTGCTCTGTTTCATATACTGTAATCTGCTTTGAGTCTCAAAGAAAAGGTGGACAGTAAATAAAGTAAACATAATAAAAATTAGAACTGAAAGCAATATGGAGTTTGTTCATTAGATTTGGTACAGTTTTTGGCTACCTAGGCAAAGAGAATCTGTATATGTAAGGCACAGACTGGTGGTGTGAGAGAGTTTTTCATGAACTGCAGCAGTACAACCCCAGGCTCTGCTCTATACAGGTTAAAAAGCGGAAATAATCAGACTCATCGGCCACTATTACAATACAATGATTTGAATCACAAAGTTGCACCAATGCACAATGTTGGCACTCCTAGAAAACTGCACCCATGTGGCAATTTAGAAGAATTTTTAAAAAGAATTAAATACTTTTTTAAAACAAATTGCTGAAAGGGTATATGAGAAGGCTGCAAGAGGGATAACCGAACATGTATGAAGTCCATTTCAACCACAAAAATATAACTATTAGCTCAAAACCACAAATATCAAGTGTCAAGGACTAGAAGGCCCCATGCAATGGCCATTTTAAATGGCTCCCTGTATAGGATAGCCCACCCATGCCTGTCCAGGAATGGGAGGGAATCCTATACTTTTTCAATACATTAAACAACAACCTGGAGATGTAGGCTACCCTCTCCAGATTCAGAACAATATGCTGTGTAGAAAAATGGATCTTTAGAAGTTTCATGCTCCCCTTCTGTGATTCCTAGAGGTTTCAGGTTTCCCTTTGGAATGTATCTGGCTTGACCATTTGTCCAGATTGCCCCATAAATCCAGATGCCTCAGTGAAGCATGGCAGAAATACACTAGGCTCCTGGAGGGGAGGGGGACATGGATCAGTTTACTGCAGAGGCTGGTCTATGAAACCCCACCTTTCCCCACCCTGTTGCCATGACAAACACCTAATTTGGAAAGTACCTATCTCATTGGATTGGCTAATGGCCAAAGCTAATTCTAATGAGATTGGGGTTCAAATTAGCTAACCCGGGAAGCAGAGCTCACTTTTCTGGCTTCCTCCTAAATGTATCCTGAAATGCTGTATCTCTGTGGTGTGCTCTTTGGGAGAGAACAAAGGATTTCTCAAGCACATGGCTGGAACCTTGGGCAAAGATGAGACCTAGTGGACTTTATTCCAAATGGACTCTTTTGACTATGGACTACCCTGGTAACTATGAATACCTTTAATGTGTAGTAAGTGCCACAGAGCCATAGGATTTCTTGTTTTAATGTCTTTTCTAGTCTAGTTGCAAGTATCTGCTAATAAACTTTTATTCTGTTTATAACTGTGTCTGAGTGATGTACCATTGACTCCAAGCCTTTTCCTTAGTGCCTGAGACTGCTTGTCCAATTGCTACTACCTGGCTAAGAATATTCTTGGATTAAGTCCCAAAAGCCAGTCAAGAGTTTGAACCTTCTCTTGGGCTGGAAGGGGACTATAGTGAAGGTTCTGGTGGCTGTGTCTGTAAATCCAGAGAGACTACTTCTCCTGGGTTTTTGTGTAAAATTCATTGTCTCAGTCCATGATCCTTTCCCTTTCCAGTCCTGGATTGGATTGAGAAAGAGACAGAATCATGACATGGTGGCTTTTTGCTTGTGGGATCTGAATTGGAGTCAATTGTTATCATAATCTGGGGTATTTTTGCCCAATGTGTACAGAACTTGCATTAGACTGTAAGAGAAGTTTTTTTATTTTAAAAGTGTTAGTTAGGGATTTTGTACCAGAGGGGTGCATGGGAGCAACGCAGAAGCCTGGCTGTTGCTGGCTCAAGAGACCCCTTGGCACACAGAGACTGTGAATTGGGTCTGCCTTGCTCATATGCCACCAGAACCTCTTTTAACTAGAGTCCCCTTCCAGCCTAAGAGCAAGATTCAGACTCTTAGCTGGCATCTGGGTTTTACACATTAGCACCTCTACCTAGAGATGCACGCCTAATTCTTACAAACGTAGCTTATAGGGTGAGCAGAAGGCACAGGAGTTTAGCCTTGGAACTCAGTTACACATCAGAGACCGTTTAAAAACAAGAATAAGTTTTTATTCAATACAGAGCATTGCAATTAGACTATAAAGCTTTCAAAACAAGAAAGGCTAGGGCTGTTTGCCTTAACTGAACATTATTGCTTCATATTTACCATGTCAGGAACATTCATCAATCCAGAACAGTCCATTGTGATAATCCAGGAGCACCAAGGGATTTTTAGTAGTAATCCCATCTTGTGCAAGCATGCATCCAGTTCACAAAGCAGGTCTTTTTTCTCCCAGGGACCACATATCCAGGTGCAATAAAACAACAAGCAGGGAGCAGAGAGCTCACGAACAAGAACAGAATACAAGAGCAGCAGAGAGAACAAGAGCTCTCTCCAATTGGGAATGACCAGTTATAGGCCCATTCCAGTCACAAATTAGCTCTGGCCAGGAGCCAATTGCTAGTGGGAAGGGGAGTGGCCAATTCTTGGTTGTCATGGGTGCATGTGGGGATAGGCTGGGAACTCCTTCAGGTGACCCTACCTCCAGCCTTCCCCATCGGCTACGTGACTTCTGGCATGCTGGCTTAGCTTCCAGCATGGAAGTGTGAAGAATGTGTGCTTATATGGCAGGGCTATAAAGTTTCTCCAGCCAAATGTGCAGGCCATATGGCTTCAACAGGAAACAAGGCACAGCCTGTTATCAGAATGTAATCACAGGAGAATGCAGGAGACATTGTCAGCAAGCTGCCAAAGAGTTTTTTCCTTGCTATTCTATGTATGCGCTTGTGTTCTTTCACTTTCCCATGTATACCCGTTGATGTGCTTAATTGCCTAGCTACAGGAACGTCCATATCTCTCAAGGCCACAGGTGGTTGCTGCCGGATAGTTGCTTGGGTGATCTCATGGTGAGAACCGTGAGAAGCAAAGATGTTATGTTATCTAGAAGCGTTTGCTCCCAGGCTCAATGGTGTGCAGGGGAAGTCCCGCAATTGGGCCTCAGCTGTTTGAATGTACTATAACCTATTATGCTCATTGCTCACCCCTCATTCTGAACAGTGATCCTGTTAATGCACCTATAGCTTCAAATAAAGTAAAACCTTTCTGCAAGTGTGTACTTCGTTGATGCTGTGGGAGTCTGACATTCTGTTCAGAATCCTTCATTCCCCATCTCTGCACATCTATCGACCTCGATATGAGTGACGGTGAGGGGAACACACTCATCCCAGACAAAGAGGAACCTGCGAAGCCGGGCAATGGGAAGGACACCCCAGTGATGATGGCGTCAGTGCCGGTGACCATACAGCCGCCAGCTTCTGTGCCAAGTGGGGGTGCGATCCCGAAGAAGGCCACGGTGTCCCTGTTCCTGACTGCTCGGGGCCCGAGGTTTCTGCCGGGCCACAGCTGGAGCCAGTTTGATGCAGATACTATGAGAGATTCCTATTCGCACATGGGGGGAGCCCTGCGGGACAGTTTGTATGACAAAGGGTTGGCAGGGCCAGATCTACCCCCCACTGGAGCACAATTCGAACCCATGGCGCCCTCGTGGGTGATGGAGCGGACGAAGGCCAGGAGAGGCCGGGCGTCCCCGGATGAGGGACTGATGGAACATGTTGAGACGACTGACTGAATGGTTCGGCAGCTACAACGCACGTTGGAAGAGATGATTCAAGCCATCCCGGAGTTGGTCACGCAAACTATCGAAGAAGCACTGGAGCGGATGCGACTGGCGGATGGGGCGCCAGGGGCCCAGCCGCTGCAGGGACCAGGGGTACCAGCCCAACCGGGGCAGCCCAGCCAACCGGGGGTAACCCGTCCCAGGCCTGCTCCGAGACCACCAGACATAACAGTCCCGGTGCCGAGACCAAGCAGCCCCAGGGGCCAGGCAACACCCCGGCCTAAAGATCTGATGGCAACCCGGAGGAACTCTCGTACTTCGTCGTGCGGGTGCAGAAGTTCGTGGATCGCTCGGGCCACCTATTCCCAGATGACAGCAGCCGTATCGATGTGGTGGCCGCAAGACTCAGAGGAGCTGCAGCAGCCTGGTATGTGGGCCTGCATAATGCCAGGGGCCCAGAACTTATGGACATGTATGCATTCATGTGGGCGCTGCGTGCCCAGTTCGAAGACCGGAACGCGGGGCTGAGGGCACGAGCATTCTTGTGCACATTGAAACAAGGTCGGAGAATGGTCCGCGAGTACTCGGCAGAGTTCAAGCTGCACGCAGCCAAATTGCCCAACTGGCCTGACAACATCCTGGCTGAGATGTATCGGGTCTGGCTGAACGCAGAAATCAGAGAAACAGTGCTGAGATCAGTGGACCGATTTCCCTGACAGCCTGGATGCAAGAAGCTGAGACTGCAGAAAAATGCTTTAAAACCTTGAAGTTGGATCTAGTGGCAGCAGGGGGGAGCAACCCCTCCTCCTCCTCTCCTGAAGCCCAAACCGACGAGGCAACCCGACGCCCTGCGAGAGCAACGGATGCGCCAAGGTTTGTGTTTAAAATGCGGAGAAAGGGGCCGTTTCGCTGCCGACTGTGGGCAACCCGCCCTTCGGGAGAAAGTTGAGCCAGGCAAAGGCTGTCCACCCACCCCAGTGAAGAAACCCACAGGGAAACCGAAATTTGCCAAGGCTTTGCATGCGTCACCCGAGGAAGATGAAGGAGAATCGAGCAGCGAGGAACAAGAGCCAGTGGGAAACGACTCAGTCCTGCTGCAGACGGCGCAGAGCGGCAGGACCCTCCCAGTGAGGCGCCAAAATTGGTGAGCGAACCCCCTCCCTCTTTTTTGTGACTGTATCAATACTTAACCCGACCCTTGGAACTCACGTTAGAGCGAAAGCTCTCATAAACTCGGGGTGCAGGAGAGACTTAATAAGCCCCTCGGTGGTGGCAGGGCTGGAAGTGGGGGTTGTTGGAGTTAAAAGACCAGTTAATCTTCACTCAAATGGATGGGTCAGCCATGAAAGATCCGTGTCGATATGAGACTGTCCCTTTACTGATGGGGGCTGGAGAACACTGGGAGTCTAGGTCCTTTGTGATTACCCCGGCGCTATGCTTCCCGGTGGTGCTCGGAGCCCCCTGGCTATATGGGCACGATCCCTAAATACTTTGGGAGGAAGGGAGGGTCCAATTCATATCGCCAAGATGTCAAGATCATTGTTGGGATGCGAAGTGGGGCCAGCTTCCACCCCCCCGACAAGCCCATGGCCCTCCTTGCCCAAGCAGAGCTTCAATCCATCCCTCCTGACTTGGCCAAAGTGTTCGGGGAGGAGGAAGCAGATGAACTACCCCCCCATCGGCACTCGGACTGTAGCATTGAGCTGGTGCCAGGGGCTAAGTTATCCAAAGGGAAAATATACGCCATGGGGCCGGCCAAGAGAGACGAACTGAGAAAGTTCATAGACAAAAACTTAGCGCATTGATTTATCCGGCCGGCCTCATCCCCTTTTGCAGCACCTGTTCTATTTCGAAAAAAGAAAGATGGTGGGCTGAGACTCTGCACAGATATCCGAGGCTTGAATGCTGTCTCAGCCACAAACGCCTACCCGATGCCATTGATTAAAGATTTACTTGCTGAAGCGGCAAAGGGGAAAATCTTTTCGAAGCTGGATTTGCAGGACGCTTATTTTCGTGTGTGCATAAAGGAGGGCGATGAGCCGAAGACCGTGTTCAACACACCCCTGGGCCAGTTCGAGTACCTAGTGATGCCCTTCGGGCTTCAAGGGGCTCCGGGGGTGTTCATGAACTTGATCAATGAGGTGTTACATAAACATCTGTTTAAGGGGGTGCTTGTTTACCTAGATGATATACTTTTGTACTCCCCCGATTTGCCCTGTCATGTGAAACTGGTGAGGGACGTCTCGAAAATGTTGCACAAGCACAAACTGTTTGCCAAACTATCCAAATGCAAATTTCACAAAACACACATTGACTTCCTGGGCTACCGCATTTCTAACGCGGGGTTGGAAATGGACGCGGGGAAGGTGCAAGTGGTATTGGGGTGGGAGGCCCCTCGACCTAGGAGGCAACTCCAATCCTTCCTCGGATTTTCGAACTTTTATTGTTCATTTTTACCCAATTTTGCCCAAATCAGCCACCCCCTCACTGACTTGTTAAAAACCAAGGGGAAGGGACCGGAAGCCACCAAGCCGAGCGCCCCGCTCCCTTGGACGAATGAATGCCAAGAGGCGTGCTTAAAGGCTCTTTTCACGTCTGAGCCAGTGTTAGCACACCCAGATGAGGAGAAAAAATTCATTGTACAAACAGATGCATCTGATGTTGCCATGGGTGGGGGCATTTAGCAAGAGGGGGACGATGGGCTCTTACACCCCCTTGCCTACGTCTCTAAAAAATTTACTGACTCTGAGAGACATTGGTCCATATGGGAGAAGAAGGCAGAGGCTATTAAGCTGGTGCTTTCAACGTGAAGGCATTGGCTGGAAGGGGCGAGGGTGCCTTTCGAGGTCTGGACTGATCACAAGAACATGGAAACCCTTAAAACACCTCGTTGTCTAAACGGCAAGCAGTTACGGTGGGCAGATTTCTAAGTTTCAGTTCACCCTCCATCATTTCCCAGGCTCGGCGAACTTGCCTCTCGTGCCTCCCCCAGCATGCCAGTCAATGGGACGTCATCCTGGAATCGGTTTTCACTCCCGCCCAGCTGGGAGGAGCAGTCACCACTCGCAGGCAAGCAGCCAATTTGCATGAAACCCAGCCTCTCGTTAAACACCCCCCCCCCGACTCTTCGAAGTGGGCTGGCCACTTTACATCCGCCTTTTCAGAAGCAGACAAGGAGGTGCTGACAGGGGTGGGGGATTGCATACAAGGGGAAAATGGATGTTGGTATCGTGACAATAAACTGTATGTCCCCCTTTCCCTAAGGGGGGAAGTTATGCTTTCAGTACATGGTTCCAAACTAGCTGGTCACTCCAGCTTTGTGAAATCTCTTCAGCTTCTACAGAGACAATTCTGGTGGCCGTGTATGCGCAAAGATTTATTGGCGTTTGTTCAATCGTGTCAAGTGTGTGCCATGAGTAAACCACGGCCCGGGAAGGGCCTGGGTTTGTTGCAGCCCCTCCCCACTCCACGTCAGCCGTGGGAAGTGATCTCTATTGATTTCATTACGGACTTGCCACCCAGCAAATCCATGACTGTAATTTGGGTGGTGATGGACCTTTTTTCTAAACAAGCCCACTTCATCCCCTTCCCTACATTACCGATGGCCAAAGCCTTGGCCAAGGCTTTTCTATTGCATGTTGTCCGCCTCCATATGCTTCCCAGCAAGGTAATATCCGACAGGGGAACCCAATTCAATTCTAAGTTTTGGGTGGAATTGATGAAGATTATGGGGGTGGAGAGGGGCTTGAGCAGTGCGTACCACCCAGAAACTGATGGACAAACAGAGCAAGTTAATCAAACTTTGGAACAATATCTCAGGTGCTTCACAAACTATCAACAGGATGACTGGCTTGACTTATTGCCCCTTGCCGGGTATTGCTACAACAATACATGCCACACTTCTACCGGGTTGTCTCCATTCAAAGCCCTTTATGGCTATGACAGCCCGCCATTGCCTTTTCTGGAGGGGGAAAAGGAGTTAGGACCTGGAGATGCTGGCTTATGGTGTAAACAACTAAAGGACTCATGGCCGCTTTTGTGAAAGACTTTGGATGTATAAGCGTATAAGACTCAGGCTGACAAGAGAAGGGTGGAGGGTTGGGCTCTGCAGCCTGGGGATTTTGTGTATATTTCTACTAAGAACATTAAGATGTTGCTCCCTAGCAGGAAACTGGGGTGGAAATTTATCGGACCTTTTAAAGTGTGTAAAGTAATCAATGATGTTGCTGTTGATGTTGAGTTGCCAAAAAATTTGAGATCTTTGCATTCTGTATTTCATTTTAGCCTTCTGAAAAAAGACACAGGGTCTTGCCAGTGGTGGGGAACCAAACCTAAACCCCCGCCCATCTTGATCAAGGGGGATGAACATTATGAAATTGCTCAGATCTTGGATTCGAAAAGGAAGCGTGGGAAACTGTTTTATTTGGTGGAATGGAAAGACTTTGGACCCCAGCACCTCAAATGGGTGGAAATAGGGGATATTTGGGCCCCTCAATTGCTTCAGAAATTCCACCGGGAGTTCCCGGACAAACCGGGAGATCTCCCGGGCTGACCGGGAGACGTTCGAATTTTGGTGGGAAGTTGGTTTTCAAGGGGACAGTATGTCAGCAAGCTGCCAAAGAGTTTTTTCCTTGCTATTCTTTGTATGCGCTTGTGTGCTTTCACTTTCCCATGTATACCCGTTGATGCGCTTAATTGCCTAGCTACAGGAACGTCCATATCTCTCAAGGCCACAGGTGGTTGCTGCCGGATAGTTGCTTGGGTGATCTCATGGTGAGAACCGTGAGAAGCAAAGATGTTATGTTATCTAGAAGCGTTTGCTCCCAGGCTCAATGGCACGCGCGGGAAGTCCCGCAATTGGGCCTCAGCTGTTTGAATGTACTATAACCTCATTGTTATACTATAACCTCATTGAATGTACTATATGCTCATTGCTCACCCCTCATTCTGAACAGTGATCCTGTTAATGCACCTATAGCTTCAAATAAAGTAAAACCTTTCTGCAAGTGTGTACTTCGTTGATGCTGTGGGAGTCTGACAGACATTTAGAAATCAATATTTCTCTACACCCCTCACAACATCTCTCTCCATGTGGCAAACTCATACTGTTCAATCCGAAATAATAATTTTTCCATATAGATCAGGAGGTTTTCTCCATGCAGTCTCAGGGCCTCAAGACGGAGACAGGTACCATAATGACAGCTATATTATATCCATTAGCTCTTAAACCAAGCAACTAACCATGTCAATAGTAGCTTGTGATACAACTGGAGCTTGTGATGCAGCAGCTAGGAAAAAAGCAGAATTACCAGAATTTGCAGGTTCCATTTTCGGTAACCAACAAACACACAACATAAGCAGAAAGCGTTGCCCCTGCTAATCTCAGTAAACATAATCTAAACGAGTTGTAATTTGCAGGCAATAAGCTGAACTAACAATGCTAAAGGGGTCTTATTTGAACCATTCAGTGAATGCCAGTAGAAACTTGGAATGAAAAGTAAAGCTGTCAGAATGGATTAACATTTGTGTACTGATGACATTTCTGCTCACTAAGAGACGCTGGAGGAAGACAACACAAAACCAATGACCCCCATTGTACAAATAGGAAATAATGAGTCTGGTAAGGAGAAGGGGAAGATCATGAGGCCGGATGGCTATGGATGATTAGGCAGCCCAAGTAAAAGTGTTGACTGCCAGAGACAATGTTTCAGTTTGGACTGCAAAACCCTTCTCCATTGTTTGAGATTCCTTCCGAGACAGATGGGGGGAAAGCATTCTTCCTTCAATAGGATGTCATCTTTTCCAACCATGTCTGTTTTCTCTGGAGCAGAAATGAGTGGTACTATTTAGAAAACTGCTCCCATAATACAAGGCAAAGCAAGAAAAAATTAAATAGAACTCCCCCCCCCACAAAAAAAAGTATTTTATTAAGCGTATAACTGAATTTTAGTTTAACATATCACCAAAGCCATTTCCCCCCCCACTTGATCTAAAACATTTCTCAGTGTAATGACTTAAAGTACACTAGCAAGTTCACATACAGTAAACAGGACAAATGACCAAAAATCTTCATGTAACTTTCTTACAGGATATCATTAGCACAACTAATTAACTAAATAGCACAGTGATGACATTAGCAATGCAGTCCTAAACACAGTCACACCCTTCTAAATCCATTGAGTCAAATGGCTTTAGAAGGGTGTAACCCTATTTAGGACTGCACTCACCTTCCCTTGCCATGAGAGAAAAGAAGAAGAAGAGAAATTGGATTTATACCCTGCCCTTCACCTATCCAAAGGTGTCTCAGAGCGGCTTACAAACTCCTTTCCCTTCCCCTCCCCACAACAGACACCCTGTGAGGTAGGTGGGGCTGAGAGAATTCTGTCAGAAACTGCTCTTTTTCAAGAACAGCTGTGTCAGAATTATGGCTTGCCCAAGGTCATCCAGCCAGGTGCAAGTGGAGGAGTGGGGAATCAAACCCGGTTGTCCCAGATTAGAGTCCGCGCACTTAACCACTACACCAGACTAGCTCCTCTCTCTCAGTGATAATGTATAATTAAAGTGGCTTGGTATGTATTGAATTTCATAAACTGATTCAAGACTGTGTCAATAAAGAACAGGGGTTAAAAGTAATAAATTAATCTCCTCTGCAGATTCTGTGCACAGATGCTGGCACTTGACCGCTTTTGAACCTGTTATCCTTCATTTACCTATCTAACAGGGTACAAAATTGCTATTTATGCCATTAATTAAAAAATTCAGGTCGATGAAGTGGGGTGGGGGGAGGTTGCACTTGCTTTGATGGAATAGGGGGAATATACTATTTTTTTATTTAACATTGTATAAGGAATACATCTATTACATACTACTAACCACACTAACCCAAAATAGTTCTATTTACAAATTATCAGACTAAGTCGAATAAATAAATAAATAAATAAATAAATAAAATAAGTAATCAAACAACAAATCTATAGAAACAAAACAATACCATACATCATAGCTTATAAAGTATACACAATTATATTAAAATTAAAGATTTTAAGTCCTTTGGAACCACTTCAACTGGCACCAAATACTCTTAACACAATGGACCAAACCTCAACAAAACCAGAGCAAGATGGATGAGATTCATATTGATTCACTTTATAAGTAATTTTGTTCATTATACACATTTCCCGTAATTTTCAATGCCACAAAGCAAGTATAGGTGCATATTAACATTTCCAAGTTGTGGCTATTGATGTTTTAAAAAGGTAAAGGTAAAGGTTCCCTTGCTCGAAAGCCAGTCGAATCCGACTCTAGGGTTGCGGTGCTCATCTCCGTTTCAAAGCCGAAGAGCCAGCGCTGTCCGAAGACGTTTCCGTGGTCATGTGGCCGGCATGACTAAACACCAAGGCGCATGGAACGCTGTTACCTTCCCACCAAAGTGGTCCCTATTTATCTACTTGCAATTTCTTGCTTTCGAACTAAAAGGATACCAATCAGTTTTTTCCTAATTTAAGGAACTGAATCATCCAACCAATGATTTAAAAACAATACCTCAAGTGTCAAAGGCACAACATATCCAGTAATTAAATGTACCTCATCCAAAACCAATCGCCAGAATTTTTTGATTTTCACACATTGCCACCAACATATTTCCCTATCTCTCAACACTTTTTCTAACATCTCAGTATGACCCAGAGATATGTGATAGTGTCTTTGGTATGCAATCATGGGATAAAAGGACAAGTTCTTTTATGGATCAAAAACTGGCTAATTAATAGAAAACAGAGAGTGAGTATAAATGGGTAGTTCTCTCAGTGGAGGGGGGTAAGCAGTGGGGTACCGCAGGGATCAGTACTTGGTCCACTGCTTTTTAACTTGTTCATTAATGATTTGGAGTTGGGAGTAAGCAGTGAAGTGGCTAAATTTGCGGAAGATACGAAGTTGTTCAGGGTGGTGAAAACCAGTGAGGATTGTGAGGCACTCCAAAGGGATCTGTCAAAGATGGGCGCGTGGGCGTCAACATGGCAAATGGGGTTCAATGTGGCCAAGTGCAAGGTGATGCACATTGGAGCCAAAAATCCTAAATATAAATACACGTTGATGGGGTCTGAACTGGCAGAGACTGATCAAGAGAGAGATCTTGGAGTTGTAGTAGATAACTCACTGAAAATGTCGAGACAGTGTGTGACTGCAATAAAGAAGGCCAATGCTATGCTGGGGATTATTAGGAAGGGTATTGTAAACAGATCAGCCAATATCATAATGCCCCTATATAAATCAATGGTGCGACCTCATCTGGAATACTGTGTGCAATTCTGGTCACCACACCTTAAAAAGGATATTATAGCTTTGGGAAAAGTGCAGAAAAGGGCAACTCGAATGATAAAAGGGAGCACTTTCCCTATGAGGAAAGGTTAAGGCGCTTAGGGCTCTTTAGAATGATAAAAGGGAACACTTTCCCTATGAGGAAAGGTTAAGGCGCTTAGGGCTCTTTAGCTTGGAGAAACAACGACTGAGGGGTGACATGATTGAGGTTTATAAGATTATGCATGGGAAAGAGCAGGTAGAGAAAGAGGTTCTTTTCTCCCTTTCTCACAATACAAGAACTCGTGGGCACTCCATGAAATTGCTGAGCGGTCGGGTTAGAACGGATAAAAGGAAGTACTTCTTCACCCAAAGAGTGATTAACACTTGGAATTCACTGCCACAGGAAGTGGTGGCGGCTACAAGCATGGACGGCTTCAAAAGCGAATTAGATAAGCATATGGAGCAGAGGTCCATCAGTGGCTATTAGCCACAAGGTATAGATAGGGACTCTGGGGCAAGTGATGCTCTGTCATCTTGGTGCTTGGGGGGGGGGTCAACAGTGGGATGGCTTCTAATGTCCTGGCCCCACTGGTGAACCTCCTGATGGCACTGGTATTTCTGGCCACTGTGTGATACAGAGTGTTGGACTGGATGGGCCTTTGGCCTGATCCAACATTGGCATCTCTTATGTTCTTATGTTCTTATGACTTAGTATTGGAATGTATGAATTCTAAATGGGTTTTTTAATAGCACTTGAAGGATAGAAGGGCTATTTTAAAAATTCTCTAAAACTAGTATATTTAGAAGCTCAGGGCACAAAGGCTTGCTGTTTATCCTCACAACCCATGAAGATGGTAAGGAGTGAACTACTTGCTTATGGTCAGTTGACTTCACTAAACAGTAGTTTCAACCTAGCTACCCATAGTCTAAGAACTTCTAGACCCAGCTAAGGTAAGCACAAAAGAGAAAGTGATCTATAGCCCTGATCCAAGAAAGATCAGACACAAAGGTGTAATTTTATTTAACATGAATTTTTGGTAAAACATTTTAATTAAAATTATTCTTACCATTCTTGCAAAACAAACAAAAAACCCATAAAACAACCTCTGCAACCCAGATCTTAACTTAACTATTTTGCTCTTCCATGCTCAGGTACAACAATATTTAAATTAAAACTGGGTGAAGTTTAAAAACTAATCATCAATACTTAGATCTCACTCTTTCTTCAATGCAATTCTGAAAACACATTCCTGTAATTTCCTCAAAGCTGCACACAGATCAGCTTTAAAATGTTTTCCTAAAAGCCAGCAAGAGTGGGAGCTTCTGGTAATCCATACCCATGGACCCACTTTGGCAAAGACCGTGCCCTCACTGACTATAATCTGACTTCACAAAACAACTGGCCAGATCTTAATGTACACTCAAGTTATACTGGGAGAGCTGGTGCTTTAGATATGCGTGTCTCAAATTGTCAGGGCTTTAAATGTCATAATCAGCTTGTGAATTTCCTGCCTTGTGCAGGGGGATGGACTAGATGACCCTGGAGATTCCTTCAACTCTATGATTCTATAACTCCTTAAATTGGACCTGGAAGCAAATTAGAAGCTGTAGTCTGCTTACTCTAGAGAGCAGGTGAACCATGGCATTCTGCACTAGCTGAAGCTTCAATCTCATCTTTATTGTTAGCCCCATGTACAGCACATTTCAATAATCCAGACCCAAGATTACAATAGCCTGGATCAGTATAGCCTGAATCAGATGAGTTTATGAAAAATAAGGCTCCTCACAAGGCACTACTGAATAAATCCTTTCCTTCCTACATGCAAATCACATTCAAACAGTAATTAATGGACCAATAACACTGAGCTGGTTTTCCGATTTGTGACCCATCATCTTCGGTAGGCTCCCGGGAGAGCTCCCAAGGAACCACCGAACCTCCAGGTTTTAGCGGGGGAGCTGGGGCTACCGGACCTCCATAGAGCCTTCCCAGAGGGAGGCTCTTGGCAGGAGGCTTGATCTGGGGGCTCTCGCGCACAGCAATGCATGAGTAGACCCCAGATCACCCCGAAGCAGGGACCTGAGAGGGAGTGCTTGTGGGCAGCCATCAAGCACCAAGACGAGATCGACCATTTCCGGAGCTGTACTCTGACAGTGTCATAGATGCAACGAACATGAAATTGAGCCAACTTCAGAGGACGGCAGAAGACAGGAAGGCCTGGTGTGATCTGGTCCATGGGGGTGCAAAGAGTCAGACTCGACTGTGAGACTGAACAACAAAAAACTCTGATTAAAGAATCTCATCTTAAAAATTTACTTTTGAACACTGTGAGTAGCTGAGTACTATTGAACAACTTTGAACTATCTAGTTCTGCTGTTTAGTATTGCTAAGACTGGTCCATTTAAAATTTAAAAGTCCTGGAAAAAGCAAAACAATGGAAGGATGGAAGGGTTTCCCGCCCAACCCTGGCTCCGCGGCTTGGAAGTGCAACCCAGGCTTCGTATTATGTGTTATTATTCGTGATAGTTACTAGAGGACCAGAAAGACTGTGCTTGGTTGTTTTTCTTTTTTGAGACTAGGGGCTTCTTGCAAGTAAGGAGAGACTTGTTTTTCCTTTTTCTGTTTGAGATTTGACTGTTGATTCAAGAAATGATGAGGTTATGTTTAAAGTGTTGCCCCTCAATTTCCTTTCCATTTGTGCTTCCATAGAGAACTTTGACAAGCAGCAAGGTTGTTTTGATTTTTAAACCTAAAAAGAAATACTCTTATAATTTGGCTCCTTATATATGGAATTTTTCCTTCTTTTTATTTTTATTTTTTTGTGGAATTTACAATCTCTTTTGGGACCTGGCGAGAATAAAGATTATTATCACCAAACAACTTTATTTTTATTTTTTTTCTGTTTTTTTTTCTTCCCTGCCTTGGAATAACTGTAATGGGTTTTATACCATTATACCATTCCTTTTTTGGGCTACTGATACCTATTGGAATATAATATTGAACTTTCTTCCTGGATACATATTGGTTCCATCATCTTAAATATATAGACTACACGTATTTTAAAGGAAAACAATGGCTTGCTGAAATTTGAACTGTTTGGGACCTTCTTTTTGGATACCTATAATTGGATTTATCTTGGCTGGTGGCCCTCTTTGCGTTTGTGGACACCGACTTTATTGACTCTACCCTTTATTTTGGAATAAAAGGACAGGGGGTTGTGGTAAGGCGTATTAACTGTTCATCCTTTTTTTCCTTCTCATCCTTGAGACAGGAATGGTATTTTGGAACGTCACTATTGGCTTTGGGAAATAAGAAGAAATATCCTGGCGGATTATAAATTTGGTGTTGTGTTGTTTTGCAAGAGAAGAGAAGACATAAACTATAGTAGTAGTCTGTTATTGTGAAGTTTGGGAGTATCAGAATTTTATTTGGGTTTTAGGAAATAGTAATCATTAACGGAAGTAATACAAGAAAAGGCCACCGGTATGGAGACCAAATGTTTTTGTTGTGATAGGCAGTAGTAGGGAAACTGGACAACGAGACTCTGTTTAAATATAAACTGTACTTTCAGTAATATCAACATTTGATAAGCTGGGAGGAAGGCCATATATTCATAGGTGTTTAATAGGGGAAAAATAACATAGTGGCCTGGCCTGGCTTGAATTTTTTATAGTGTCTTGTGTGTTTATAAAAGAAAAGGGGGAAGAAGTTTATGCTTGTTAAAGGTGAAATATGTCCAGTGGATCAGGGAGACTCTCACCAGGTACAAGCAAAACAGTTGCCTCCAGTCTGGCCAAAATGTCTGCACAAAACTTACAGTCCCTGATAAAAGATGCTGTCAACAAAGCAATTGAGACTGTGGTCCCTATTGCTGTAAGCAACGCAATACCCCTGGCTGTTGTGTCGCGCAGTCTGTCGCGCAGTGAGCATCACCAGGTCAGCTTTCAGCTTAAGATCCAAATTGCACTCTGCTAAGATTCCACTGCAGTGAACCACACTCACACAGTTCTTGTGGTTAACTATATAAAGTGATTTATTTTCATATATACAGCTCTCTCCGTCAAAGTGCTCCACCGTACACTCATACAAGAAGAAGGAATATACTGTACAGACTACATACAATTATATACACTGACCAGCCAATCAGCTTACTGCTGAGTCACTGTAAAACAGCTCAGCTTAGCTCCAGTCAGAACCAGTTTGTGCTGGTTCTCCAGACTTTCAGACATCTGTCAAATAGATTGGCATGATCCCACATACTGAAGCCTTATGACATTCAACACTCCCCCTAAGATTCAGAATTTGTGATCAATCTTAAATTCTCTCTTAGTTTCAGGAATCTGTTTACATCTAGACCCTTAGTAAACATGTCAGCTACATTCTCTTCAGAAGTGCAATGTTTTAGAGTAACAAGATTTCTCTGCACGGTCTCGCTCACATTTTGATATCGTACATTTATATGTCTACTCCTTGCATTTATTCCCTGTGAGTCAACCAATTGTTGTGCTGCAGTGTTATCGCATATTACAGTCATAGGCATAACACATGACATATCCAGATCTGTTAACAGTTGTTTTAGCCATTCAAGTTGTACACTTTCATTCAAGGCTGCAAACTCTGCCTCACACGTACTAGTTGAAACAAACTGTTGTTTTTCTGACTTCCACATAACAAGCGACCCATAAACATACACAACATACCCTGTAGTGAATTCTCCACTCTCTTTATCACCCCAGTTAGTGTCACTGTAGGCAATTACTTGTTGAGACTTATCTGGTTTCAACACCAATTTGCTCTCAATGGAACCTTTTAAGTATCTGAGAATTCTTTTAGCCGCATTCCAGTCTCTAACATAAGGACACGCATTTTTCTGGCATAGCATATGGACTGCATAGAAAATGTCAGGACGAGACCAGATTGCTAGGTACAATAAAGAACCTACCAATGACTGATACATATTAACATTTTCAAAACATTTCTCATCAGGTTCCCTTAGTTAACCTGTAGTCATAGGAGTTTCCAGTGAGTGGGCCTCAGTCATGTTATAATTTTTCAACAATTTTACAATTTTATCCCTTTGACTAAGTTCATAGAAACCTTCACTGTTTTTGTTCACATCCATACCTAAATAATGATGTATTTCACCAAGATGCTTAATTTTGAAACTTTTTTGAGTTGTTTTCCTTTTTGTCAAAAATAAAACACAAATCATCAACAAAAATAAGTAGATAGCATTTGCTTGCCCCAGTCACCTTGCTAAACAGACAAGGATCAGCTATGCTCTGTTCAAATCCTAAACTTTTCAGTTTGTTAGTTAAACACTGATTCCAGAGACGTCCACTCTGTTTCAAACCATACAATGCTTTGTTAATGTTCAATACAAGGTTTTTGTTTTCATGCTCAAATCCAGGAATTTGCTGCATGTATAACTCTTCATCAATATCTGCATTCAGGTAAGCTGTTGCAAAGTCAAAGTGATGTACTTGCATTTTCTGTAAACCAGCTTTTGTTAAAGCTATATTCAGCATACTTGACCTTACTGTAGGCAAAAAAACTTCGTCATAATCTGCCCCTTGTTGCTGTAAATAGCCTTTTGTGACTAACCTTGCTTTTGTTTGTGGTTCACCATTTTGCAACGTTTTTAGTTTGTAGAGCCACCTATAATCTATTACATTTTTACCTTCTGGTAAATCAGTTAAAGTAAAGATATTTTTCTCACAGAGACTCATATTCTGCTTTCATAGCCTCCAACCATGGTTTTTGTTCATTAGAAGACATTTCTATTACCTCTTGATAATGCACTGGTTCCCTTACATATACATGATTAACAACATTTGCATCATACCCATATCTTTGAGGCGGTACACCTTTGTTACTCCTAGTAGACCTTCTAGGGGTACTCTGTTCACTTTTCACTTCATCAGAAATAACTGGTTGAGGAGGGTTGGTTTCAACACTTTCACTTACCTCTGTTAACGGTAAAACTGCTTGAGCAGGCATTTGATTTGTGTGCACTCTGTGCCAGTTTTGGCTCTCGCAAAAATTTGCTGACCTCCTAAAACTCACATTGCTTTGTTCATTCGCAAACCTGTAGGCTTTCATGCCTGTCTGATAGCCTAAAAATAACAACCTTTTAGAACGTTTTCCTCCCTTCCTCCTTTGGCTCAAGGACACATTCACCCAGGATTTAGACCCAAACACTCTCAAATGACTCAGTTTTGGTGCTTTCCCATACAAAACAGCAGAGGGGATATTATCAATGGCTCTGGACCAAACTCTGTTTACCACATAGCATGCTGCCTTCATGGCTTCTGCCCAGTATCGTATCTCCAACCCTGCATCTGCAAGCATTGAGTACATAACTGTCTGCAAAACACCATTTCTGCGTTCAGCCAGACCATTTTCCTCCGGGATCTGAGGGTTCGCGAGTCTATGCTTAATACCATGCTTTTGCAACCAGTTTTTGAATTGCAATGACATAAATTCGCCTCCCATATCTGTTTGTAGTGCTTTCAGCACAACTATTTGGTTCCTAATTCTTTTGTACCAATATTTAACAGTATTGAATACATCTGACGTGTTTTTTAGAATAAAACACCATGAAAATCTTGACCAATTGTCAGTGAGAATTAGAGCATATTTGTTGTTAGACAAACTTTGTGGGAAAGGTCCCATTACATCAGCATGTACTAACTCCGGAGGTTCCTTAGTCACCCTTTCTTTTTTCTTTGCCACCAGAAAAGCTTTTGACTTAACCTGCTTACACACATCACAGTCTAAATAGTTACTACATTCCTTCACTCCCTCTTTACCGGTAAGTGCTAATGTTTTGTTAAGACTGGAAAAACTAACATGCCCCATTCTTTTGTGTAGGAGGTGTAAACATTCATCATGAGGATTTATATTGCCTGTCACACTGGCAATAGCTATCTCGGGAGTGTTGTTAAGCACATAAACACCATTATGCAATTTTGCCTTAGCAACCTCCCTCCCAGCTTGCTTAATTTTACACAACTCATTTGCAAAAATTACCTCGAAACCTGCCCTGTCAAGGGCTAAAACACTCAGCAAGTTACATTCCAGAGAGGGAACACATAGGACATTCTGGAACGTGTGCTTGAGTGCTGGAAAAGTAATTTCACTAATACAAGTCACATCTGCACTGCTCCTGTTGGCTAGAGTCACGTGCTGTTGTTGTGCTTGTTGCTTGTTGTTGAGCAAACTCTCATCCCTGCAAAATATTTGGCTGGCGCCAGAGTCAATTAACCATGAATCTTTACTCTATGCTGCTCCTGCTACCACCAAAGATGTGTTGTTGCATCTCAACATGTCAGAGTGCTCAGTTGTTGCCACCTTCTTCTGCTGCTTAGGACAGTTCCTTTTTAGATGAGTAGTGGATCCACAGATAAAACACTTTCTCACCTGCAAAGCCTTGTAACTCTCTCCGCTGCATGCCTTGCTTCCGGCTCCAGCTGCCTCCGCTGTCCGGGAACTCTGCCAAGAGAATGTGGAATGTTTGGCCTCCTGTTCCAGCAGCCGGCCCACAACATATTCCAAGCTTAGCTTATCAGCCTGCATGGATTCCAGAGAGGTGATTAGCATGTCGTACTCAGTAAGGAGCTAAGTACAATATAAACTTGGTCTTCAGCAGATACCGTTTTGCCTCTCTGTTCTAGCTGGTGAAAGCATTCAGTAAATGCATTTAAATGTTCTCTTATTGGCTCACCTGGCTTTTGAATCTTTCGGTAAAGCTGACACGTTAAGGCTATCAAAGTTCCTGCCGTGCGTTGAACATAGATTGTTTTCAGACTGTTCCAAGCCTCTTTTGCTGTTTTGGCAGTGGCTACATGTACTAGTTGGTCGTCTCCCACAGCCAAAATAATGTTTGCTAGTGCCTTTTCAACTTTTGGCACATCTCCCACAGGAACTGGGTCTGGAGGGTTCTCCACATACAGCCAAAGACCCTCATGTTTTGTGCGTAGCTCCCACATATCATAGTTGACGTGAGCTTTTCCACCCACTGGGCAGTCGGTACTTGAGCCATGCTGGACACTTTCCACAGCTACCACACACTCTCCGGCTCCGTTGACTCCCCTGAGCTGATATCTTTTTACTCCTTCTTTTTTCTGTGCTGGTGCCAGGTGCTTTACTGAGCAAGTTGTCCTCCTCTCCTCCACGAAGAACAGCAGCCAACAAACTCTCGGCTCCCAGCTTCACAGCTCACAGACCTCTTAGCACTTGAGTGCTCCGGCTGGACTCAGGCTGGATTCAGGCTCGACCCTGGGCTTGGTGGTCTGGGCCCATAACCCTGTCGCGCAGTGTGCATCACCAGGTCAGCTCTCAGCTTAAGATCCAAACTGCACTCTGCTAAGATTCCACTGCAGTAAACCACACTCACACAGTTCTTGTGGTTAACTATATACAGTGATTTATTTTCATATATACAGCTCTCTCTGTCAAAATGCTCTGCCATACGCTCATACAAGATGAAGGAATATACTGTACAGACTACATACAATTATATACACTGACCAGCCAATCAGCTTACTGCTGAGTCACTGTGAGAAAGCTCAGCTTAGCTCCAGTCAGAACCAGTTTGTGCTGGTTCTCCAGACTGTCAGACATCTGTCAAATAGATTGGCATGATCACACATACTGAAGCCTTATGACATTCAACATGTTGAGCCACTGCAAATTAAATTGGATGCTTTGGCCCTGCAAATGACCTCCCAAACTGAAGAAATTAACAACAGATACTCAAAAACAAACAAGAAATATCTACCTTGGGGCAGACAACAACCCAATTGGAAACCAAATCTGAGGAGGTGAACCAACAAATACAAGAAATAAAAGCTAAACAAGAACTTATAGAAGATATAGTTACTAGATTGGAGATGGAAAAAGCAGCATACATTTTGAGATTCCAGAACATCCCTGAAAAAAGGTGAATATATTAAAGCTGATATGGCACAACTGTCTTGAATATCTTTTTTTTTTTTTTACAAGAAATAAAAGCTAAACAAGAACTTATAGAAGATATAGTTACTAGATTGGAGATGGAAAAAGCAGCATACATTTTGAGATTCCAGAACATCCCTGAAAAAAGGTGAATATATTAAAGCTGATATGGCACAACTGTCTTGAATATCTTTTTTTTTTTTTTGGTAAACAAAGTTTTATTATTTTCCAGTCATAGGTATTCCACATTTATCCATTAAAACTTTTCTTTCAAGCATACATAAACAATTACTTACCCTATAACCCATACTCCATCCCCCCTCCTGTGGCTTCCCGCAATGCTTTCACCCCCTTCCCCTTACTTATATATATTTCATCAGTTGCTAATATCATATTTCTAATCTCTTTAAAAGATAACAACTTTTTGCTTAGTATTGTTCTAAACATAATAATTTTTTTT
>NW_015173711.1:70938-82778 GCF_001447785.1 Gekko japonicus | reverse complement strand
AATCTGCATATATCTTAACCATTCATAGTTAAAGTCAAGTTCATTCTGCTTTTTCATTACCCATTCTGTCCCCTCTTTTTTAATTAAGTCTTTGTATGGCAACCAATCTTTACCTTGCTGTCTTGAGTAAGGTGTTAAAACTTCCTCTGGTACAATCCAGAGTGGCCTTACGTCACGAAAATATTTTTTATGTCTCAACCAAGTTACATACAATGCTTTTCTTACCAGGTGATGCTTAAAAAAGCTGTCCATTTTTACCTTACCATACCATAAATATGCATGCCACCCAAACCTACAGTCATGACCCTCCAAACTTAAAAGCCTGTTATTTTTTAATTTTACCCATTCTTCCATCCATGTTAAACAGACCGCCTCATAATAAAGTCTTAGGTTTGGTAGTTGCAACCCTCCTCTTTCTTTGGCATCACAAAGTATTTTCATCTTGATTCTTGGTTTCTTGCCTCCCCAAACGAACTTTGATATCTCTTGCTGCCACTTGGTCAGTAAGTCTGTCTTATTCAATATTGGTATCATTTGGAACAAAAACATCAAACGTGGTAGGACGCTCATTTTGATAACTGAGATTCTTCCCATCAGTGATAAGTTCATGTTCTCCCATTTCTTAAAGTCTTGGATTAGCTTAAGCCACAATTTCTCATAGTTGTTTTTATATAAATCTATATTTTTGGCTGTTAGCTCAATCCCTAGATATTTTGTTTTTTTCACCACTTCGCATTGTACCAGTTCTTGTAATTCTACTTGCTTCTGTTTTATCATATTTTTGCAAATAATCTTTGTTTTATTCTTATTGACATAAAAACCTGCCAATTCTCCAAAATTACTTATTTTTTGAAAAAGTAATGGTAACACCTCTGTTGGATTTTCCACGAAAAACATAACATCATCTGCAAAAGCTCTATACTTATATCTGAAGCCTTTATGCATCAAACCTTTAATGTCTTGGTCCTCTTGAACCTTCTGTAACAGTACTTCTAGTACCCATATAAACAGTAGCGGTGATAGAGGACATCCTTGCCTTGTTCCTTTTTGTACCTTGAAGTGCTCTGTAAGCTCTTTATTAACATTCAATTTTGCTCTTTGTTCGGAATAGATCGCTTCAATAAAGTTGGTAAAATGTTGTCCTGCTTCTATTTTCTCCATCATTTGAAGCATAAAACTGTCTTGAATATCTTGAAGAAGAAAATATACAAGAAATCTCTGATGAGATGGCGTTCAGAATGAATTCTGCATATGTGAGAAGAAACAAAATACCTAGAGAAATCCATATAAGATTCCACAAGAGGTTTCCAGTTGAGGGTGGCACGCTAGACAGACGCATCTCCCGGACCTCCCGGGGATGTGGTCTGTGCACAGCTGGAAGGAGGGGGAGCGCTGGCCCATTACCCCCCCAGGGAGCCTGGCAGGAGGCTCCTAGCCAGGGGACTTATGAGGAGTCGCCTCTTCGCCTACACGTTGTGGGTGAATTGAGGCGCTCCTCCATCCCAATGGTCCTTCCTGCGCAGTGCCCAAATGGGACCTAGTGACGCTGACCGGGGCAAGTGTAGGAGATTGAGCGGATGAAATGAAGTAAAGCGGGGTTGGAAGACCAGATATGAATGTGACTCTGACTGAGCGAAACGATGGTTAAAGAGAAAAAGAAAGCTCACTACCCCGTGTTGAAAAACGGAAAGTGAAGCAGGCGGGGGAGGGATGCCTCCTAACAGCATGAACTTTTGAGCGAATCGAGGGGGGGAGCAGAAGAGAAGGCATGCATAACTGTTAAGAAACACTTACCAAGGCGAGTTCAGGTGTTTGAGCACATATTCAGAGACTTTCAAAATATTTTCCAAAGTAAACAACTGAGAAAGATGGCGGGGAAGAGGACAGAGAAAGAGAAACTTTCAAAATCGAAACTAACGGAGAGCCCTAAACCGGAAGGAGCTAATGAGCAGGCAAAGACTTTGGCAGAATCCATGCGCCCTCTACTGGACCAAATGAGTAACCTCAAGGATCAGATGTCGAAAATGACTCAGTGCATCACCACACAGCAGACACAGATAACCGAGACACTTAAAATGATGAATGAATGAAATGGCTGAAAAGGTGAAAGAAGTGGATGCCACTGCACAAAAGGTAAAAAAGAAAGTTCAAAAGCTGGAAAAGAAGCAAGTTTCTACGGAATATCAACTGCTACAATTACAAATGCAAAAGGCTAATATGATCCTTCGCTTCCAGGGCTTGCCAGAGACAAAGGGAGAGAATCTTAAGGAACTATTGAGTGAAGTATTGGCCCCACTGACAGATATGAAGGCGGAACTCTTGTTAAATGAAATGGAAGTGGCCTATAGGTCATATTCAGGATATGTAAAGAAAAACAATCTGCCTGGGGAAATTGTGGTAAGATTCTCGAAGAGGCATGTGAGGGATGCAATCCTGAAAGCAGTATCTAGAGTACCCCTGAAAGTGGGGGAGAATACCATCAGAACTTTAAAAGACATTCCATTTGAAAGGAGAAAGAAATATAAAGAATTAATTCTTTTTCTACAGATAAATGCAATTGGATATAGATGGTTAACTCCAGAAGGCGTAACCTTCAAAATCAAGGATAAAAAAGAAAAGATTGACTCTGTCTAGAAAGCACGGGAATTTTTAAGAGTCCAGATGGGAGGGCCAGGGAAGGAAGGAGAAAAAGGGGAGGACAGTAAGTCCAATGGCGAGCTGGACTCGGAATCCTCCGGGGAGGACTCTCTATCAGAGAAAGGGGTGGCAGCCCCTAAAAGTCCTTATAAGCTTCGGAAGAGACTAGGCAAGGAGAAGTAAAGGCTAAAGGACTCTGAATTGTGCCTTTTAAAAATGTTGAAGTGAGATGCTTTGGGGTGTTTCTGTATGACAGTTAAGATTTGAAAAAGATAATGTTAAACTTGACTCAGTTGACAGTAAGATTAACAGGATTAAGACTAAATGTATGGTTAAGGTGGTGGGATGATCTCCTCTCTTGGGTTTTTAGTCAGTAGTGGGTATCTTTCTTTATCCTATAAATGTAGTTCCCCCTCCCATTTTCTGTTGTAGTTTGTAGTGTTATAAAAAATGCAATAAAAAATCCCCTCCGGGGGCTTAAAAAAAAGATTCC
The DNA here is from genome assembly GCF_001447785.1 of Gekko japonicus. NCBI lineage: Eukaryota > Metazoa > Chordata > Lepidosauria > Squamata > Gekkonidae > Gekko > Gekko japonicus. The sequence continues at coordinate 79,648 of NW_015173711.1, read as the reverse complement.
ACAAGAGAGTTATGAGAGACACCATTTTTAAAAATTCAAATAAGAAACCACTCAAAGTACGGGGAACTGAAATAAAAATCTTAAAAGAAATTCCATGGAGAGTGAGAGAAAAAGAAGAGGCTACATGTGACTTACAACCCTTTTAAGAGAAAATGAAATACCCTACAGATGGATGCTGCCTGAATGTGTCCTCTTTACTTATGAAGGCAAAAAATATAGAATAAATTCAACATTCAAAGTAGAGGACTTCTTTAAAATGCATGGAGAAGATCTAGGAGCCCAAGAAGAAGAAGAAGTCTCAAAAGAATCAGATGAAGAACCTCAGGAACAAGGTGCATCAGGATCAAGAACAGGGACTGGCAAGAAAAATCCTAAAACAATACCACTTCAAGTTGTTACGAGACTGCAAGATAAGAAAAAAAATGGAACCAAAATAGATGTGAAAGATGGATAGAAAGAAATTAAAAATAATTTCCATCAACGTTAATGGTTTGAATGCACCACAAAAATGAAGACAAATTTTTCAACAAATTAAGAAGATGCAGGTAGATGTAATTTGTTTGCAGGAAACACACATTAAACATCCAGACCAGAAACTTTTAGAAGTTAAAAAATTAGGGAATACTTTTGTGTCAGTGGACACACAAAAGAAAAAGAGAGGGGTAGTTACATATGTTAAAGACCATTTACACCCAGAACTGATATATGATTCAGAGGATGGAAGAATCCTGCTAGTGAAAATACAGAGACAAGCCAAAACAACCTTGATAGTTAACATATATGCACCTAATCAGGAAAAGGATAAATTTTATAAATCACTACAGGAGAACATCTCAAATCAAACTTATAAAGAAATCTGCATAATTGGAGACTACAGCACTGTATTCGATAGAGTTTTAGATAGGAAAAAGCAATCAGGAACACAGAAGCGAGGAAATTAGCTGCTGTACTCTTTTTTACAGTTGGTTGAAGAATTTAGCTTGGCAGACTCATGGAGAATTAGAAATATAAATAAATCAGACTTTACTTTTTTCCCAGCAAGACACAAGTCATGGTCAAGACTGGATATGGCTTGGATTTCAACCACCATGATAAATTATATTTTAGATGTGGAGATTCTTCCATCAACATTTGCTGACCATAGCCCACTACTTTTGACTTTACAAGATACCTGTAAAAAGACTAAATGGTCCATGAACTTACGGCTTTAAAAAAACAACACCAAGATTCATAGCTGACTCTAAAAAAGAATTTCAAGAATTTATCAAACTGAATATGCAACCTGATATCTCTATACACAGAGTGTGGGATGCATTTAAGGCCCATGCAAGAGGCTGGCTTATTGGACAAGATGTTTGGGCAAGGCGACAAAGAAAACTAAAATTTATACAGATTGAAGAGCAAATTAAAAAAGAAGAAGAAAAGATGAAGTCAGAATCCTTAATGGAACAAACAAGGATTAAGATCAAAAATCTTCAACTTCAACTTAACTGCCTTTTGACACAAGAAATCACACCAAAAAATTGTGTATGCAAAGCAAAATCATTTTGAAAATGCAAATAAACCCACAAGATGGTTAGCATATAAACTAAGGAAGGAATCAGAAAAGAAATATATAAAGATATTGAAGAGTGAAATTGGAGAAGAAAAAAATACCCCTAAGGAATTAAAGAAGACTACTGAGAGTTTTTATAAGAGCCTATATCAGAAGGGAAATGCTAATCAAGATCAAATTAGAGATTTCCTAAAGGAACATAATAACAAAGAGTTTACAGAAGACCAAAGGACAATCTTAAATGAACCAATTTCCTTCACTGAAGTAGTCAAAGCAATTAAAAATCAGAAGAAAAAGAAGACACCGGGCCCAGATGGGTTACCAGCAGAATTTTATCAAATATTTGAAGATCAAATTGCACTACCATTAAAATACATCACACAGGAAATTAGTGAATGGAAGAACATTCCAGAGTCTTGGAATCAAGCAATGATTACTTTAATACATAAACCTGATACAGATGAGAAAGAAATTAGAAATTATAGGCCAATCTCACTTCTGAATGTTGATTACAAGATATTTGCAGCTATTTTGGCTAATAGGTTGAAGAAAGTCTTACTTCAAACAATACATCAAGACCAAACAGGATTTTTACCTAAAAGATAAATGAGAAATAATGTGAGAATATTCTAGAATATGTGAGAAATATTCTAGAATATGTGAGAAATACTAGAATATTCTGAAGCACACCCAGAAAAGCAAATGGCGCTGGTATTTCTTGATGCAGAGAAAGCCTTTGATAATCTTAGCTGGTCTTTCATGTTAGAACAGCTATCAACTTGGCATTGTAGTGAAAACTTCCACACAATGGTGAGAGCAATTTATACAAAACAATATGCTAAGGTTTTGATAAATGAGGACCTTTCACAAAATATTGAAATACAAAAGGGGACGAGACAAGGACTTAAAATTAAAGGAGAAGAGCATTTGCAGATGATTTTGTATTTATTTTGGAAGAACCACAAACATCTGTTATTCAACTTTGAACTCCCTAAAAGAATATGGACAGTTAGCTGGATTGAAAATCAATTTCAAGAAGTCTAAAATATTGACAAAAAACTGCACCAAAGAACAGATACAGCAATTACAAGACATCTCTGGCATTGAAGTTCAGAAGAAAATAAAATACTTAGGGATATTTTTAACCAATAGGTGCAGCTCATTGTTAAAAGACAATTACATGAAACTTTTGACTGTAATTAAAAAAGACTTGGAAAACTGGAAACCTTTACAACTATCTTTTATGGGAAGAATAGCTACTGTAAAGATGAATGTGCTAGGCGACATCTCTTCTTATTTCAAACAATTCCAATTTTTAAAAATCAACAGTATTTTAAGGAAGTACATAAAATGATACAGCAATTTATTTGGCAAGGTAAAAGACCCAGAATTAGTATGAAAGTACTATAGGATGCAAAGGAAAGAGGAGGCTTCGCAATATCAGACTGGCATCTTTATTATAAAGCAGCAGCTCTGACGTGGATGAAAGAGTGGACCACTTTGGAAAATCCAAGACTCTTAAAGTTAGAAGATCATGATTTGAAAATATGGCCTTTGTATGGTACGAGAAAAGCAGTATTCATAAATACTTTAAACAACATATGCTAAGAGCATCACTGTTGAAAATATGGGAAGAGGTTAAAAATTTGTTTTTTACAAAAATACCTAAATGGGTCTCACCACTGGAGGCCTTTATAAATCCCACCTTATTTACCAAAGGTCAATTATGGAGATATGAAGATCTTTTAGACAAGAAAAACAACTTAAGCTTGCAAGATATCCTTCAAACACAGGGTATTCATTTGAAGTGGTGGGAAAGGGTGCAACTTGATTCTAGATATGTAAAGGATAAACAAACGGGTTTTTATGATAAACCTACAGAATTGGATAAAACTTTACTGTATATAGATGAAAAATTTATAAAGTCATTTTATACTTTGTTACTAGATAAGAAAATACAAGATGAAATAGTGAAAGCTTCAATGATTAAATGGATTCAAAACATAGGGCACAATATACAGTTAGACCAATGGACTAAGGTATGGAAAACAAATATAAAATATACAAAATCTATACCATGTAAAGAAAATATATATAAAATGTTTTACAGATGGCACATGACGCCAGAAAATCTAGCAAAATGGTATCCAAATATGTCAAATGTATGTTGGAAGTGTAAACAGAATACTGGTTCTTTTTTCATATGTAGTGGACTTGTAATATAACAAAAAATATTGGATATGGATACATGAGATATTGCAAAAAATGTTAGATCTAATTATACCATTTGTACCAGAATTATTTCTATTAAATATTATTCCAGAGAAACCAGATACATATATGATTATACATGCTGTAACTATGGCTAGGATTTTTGTATGCAAAGTATTGGAAAAAAGAAGAAGTCCCGTCAAAAGAAGAAATAATTGACAAACTGCTGGAAACAGCGGAAATTGATAAATTACAAGACAAAAAAGAAGACATTTTTGACAAGAACTGGTCAAGACTCTATAGATGGATTGAGATGGATTAGAAAATGTGTAACATGGGGGCGTGGCTACGCCAGAGTCAATGGCGGTTGTCTGAGTCTTCTGCTCCGTCTCCCTCCTCACCTCAGGTGCCCCTAACGTGTTACATCTAAAAAAAAAAAACCTTTAGGCTATGGGAAAAAACGGCGGAACACCTGCTAATCCTTCTAAGACCATGTCGAAATCTCCAGCTAAAGCGTGTGCATTTAAGGAGCTGAAAATGGACCCGAGAGGTGCAACGATCAGGAAAGGTGCGATGGCAGATGATAACACGCTATCGGAATTACTTGAGGCAGCCCTTAATAAATTGATTCTGCCAGCAAGGTTGGACAACCTTGAGACGAGGCTTCATGCCCAAATGACAGAGGTGGTCCAACCGATAAAGGAACAATTAAATGTGATTCAAGCCTCGTGGCAAAAAACAGCGAAAACAGCAGTCTCAGCGCTAATGTTAGGGACAGCGCTTCGGGAGGAGGTTAGAGCCTTGCATGTTTCTGAGGACCAGTCTAAAGAGCGGATCCTCTCGCTTGAAATGCAGGTGAGGGCGTTAAACCTGAAATTTCGTGGGATACCGGAGGGAGCGGAGTGTCCGGTCCCCCCCACAGCTATTAATCCAATACACGTTTAGGCAAAGTAGTATTTTATTAAAGCTATGATAGAGCAGGAACAAGTTCACTGTCCAGAATGCCTGGGCCAGGGTGGGCAAGGAATAATGTAAGACATTCAAACAGGGTAATAACCAATAATCTCCATTCCCGCCGAGCGGGCAGACTCCAGGTTACGCGCTCAAAAGCCTGAGAAGCAACGGTCCTTAAAATCTAAACAATTACAGCTTCACACGGTGCAGTTCATTATACATTTGGCAAAGCAGCTCCCCCACACACCTGTTAACCTTGCAGATAAGCATTGCCTAGCATTTACAGACAGGAATGCATGAGACAAGAGCATACACAGGGAAAATAGAGCATGCCCAGGGAGAAGGGGGGGAAACCAACTGCCTCCCAGTCTCCTATGGCAGCTAGCTGACACAGAGGAAGGTATAGATGTAATTATGTTCATGACTTCGTGGCTGAACTCTCTACTGTCTGCTGCCCCCGAGGCGGCTCCGATCATACTAAAAGCTTTTAGGGTTGGTCCACTCAAAAGACTAAAATGTGAGGGCTCTAGAGATATTATAGTTCAATTTATTAACTGGAATGTGAAGAAGAAGATCCAAGAAATGGCTAGGCTTAATGGGCATTTATTATTTAAAAGCATCAGTGTCTCTGTATTTCCGGATGTGCCACAGGAGGCTTTACGCATTAGATATACTTTGAAAGGGGTAACAGCGAAACTAAGGGAGGCCAACGTCAAATACAAATGGTTCCCCAACGGCAGACTTTTTGTGGTTTTCAACAGTTCAACGTACCTGGCTGGAGATGAAGATTCGGGACTGGACCTGCTGTATGCGCTCCGTTTAGCAGATGAGGCAGACTACAGGCGCTCGCAAAAGAGACAACTACAATCCGCAGAACCCTCTGCAGTGAATCACAAGCTGCCAGTTAGCATGCCAGAGGACTCGGAGTCTGGATATCGCTGATTAACTCAGCTGGCTCTGCATGAGCTGCTTTCTCTTGCCAAGGAGATATGTTTAATGTCAAGAGGGTGTTTCTCAATTTAGTTTTATTAAGGTATTAATGCTTAACCTCTGGGGGGAGGGGGGAAACGGAAGCCTCTAGTCTCCATTTAGATAGTTGTCCGGATGTCCTCCTGTGAGATCCGCGGCTTCTGCGGACCAAGGCGGGCGGTTTAAAATTTGGGCAAGTAAAACTAATTTCCTGTAAAAGTTCTCAGGGGATATCTAAGGATCTTACATTTTTATGCGTGTTTTTACATAATTGTTACTATTGCTGCTGATCCAAGATCGAGTGTGTTGCTGTGCTGACTAGTGTTTAAGGTGATTTCTGGGTGTTTTCTCGAGCTCACTTTTAACATTTAATTATTTGTTTCTGGTTCTCTTTTTCTTTTCTATTTTTCTTGTTCTTAAGGTTCCTTTAGGGGGTGGCAGGGGGGGAATCAAAAGGGAAGGAGGGGGGAATTGATATCTTTGATGCAATAGTTTAACTTTGAATATAGGTATTAGGTGAGGGGAGGAGGGGTTATCAAACTTTTACCCCACTAATTAATTGTTTGAAGTGAGAGGGGGGAGGGGGTTTAATTTAGTTAATTGACTTTTGGGCTTTAATTAATTCTGACTAACTGATTAGCTAAGGGCGGGGTGGGGTACGTATCGTTGGGGGGGTTAAGTTTACAACTGATATAACTTTATTGTTTCTGAATATCATTACAACTGGTAGTGGTGCGACTCAGCTTTGACTTAGAACATTTGACTCATTCATCTTTATTGATTCTGGTGGAGTGTTTCCTTAAAGAAAAAGAACAATAAAAAAAATAATAAAAAGGTTACGGTTAGAAACACAATTTTTGCTACCTAATTTTGGTGCAAAATTAGCTCTTATTTATTTGTAGAGATATAGGTGGGTGGACAGCCGATAATCGCAATGGTGATTGATCTAAGAATTAATTCTGTTAATATTAGAGGAATGAACAATCCTATCAAATGCAGAAAAGTTCTACAACACCTTAAAAAAATAAGGCCAGGAGTTCTTTTTTTCCAAAAAACCCATGCTAAAGATGATTCTAATCCAATTTTTTAAACTGCTCTGTACTCTCTGCAATTTCAAGCCCCGGGAAATTCCAAAAGCAGAGGGGTGGTGATATTATTGGGCAAAAATATTAATTTTGTCTTACAAGCCAAGCAGATAGAACCAATGGGTAGTTATATTTTTGTTAAAGGGCTGCTGGAGGGGAACCTGGTGACCTTGGCCAGTATATACGCTCCGAACAGGAATCAAATCAATTTTTTAAATAAAACATTTGCAGCTCTTAAAAGATTCTCTGATGGGGAAATTATTATTGGTGCTGATTTAAACTTCGTTGCAAACAGCAGGTTAGATCGGTCAGGGCATACCGTCCATGCTCATAATATGGGCTCGCCGATCACAAAGTTATCAAGGCTGTTTGATAGATATCAGCTTTGTGACACTTGGAGGTTGTTAAATCCTATGACAAAGGATTATACTTATTTTTCGGCAAGACATAATGTCTTTTCAAGAATAGACTACATACTGATGTCACAAAATCTTCTTCTGTGTATCTCTTCCATGAGTATCAACCCACGTTATTTGACAGATCATGCATGGCTTGATTGCTTAATGAATACAGCAGTTAGTTCGAAGAAGGACAGAAGCTGGACGATGGACAGAAACATTTTATTGAGAGAAACGGTGCGTGATTCACTGACAAAGGATATTGAAAACTTCTTTAAGGAAAACGCTTCCCCAGAAATTTCTCCCTTGGTCCTCTGGGACTCAATGAAAGCTGTAATGAGAGGCTCCATAATTGCGATAACGGTGAATCTAAGAAAGGAGAAAGAAAGGGTTAGATCTGAGTTGTTACTGCGGATAAAAAGCTTAGAAATGGAACATAAAAGATCAGGTGGGAAGAAGGTTTTTCAAAAGCTGTTGGCAGAACGTAAGGCCTTAGAGGTGTTAGATGTAAATTTAATTCAGAAGAACCTTTTATTCCTTAAACAACGGGTGTGGATTAAATCTTCTAAAAATATCCGACTACTTAAATGGAGGGTGAACAACAGAAGAAAGGCCTCCTTCATAGGCTCTCTGACAGGATCTGATGGTTCTTCACGATTTGCATCGAAGGACATAGCTGACACATTTGCAGATTTTTATGACAATGTCTATCGATCAGAGAAACCGAAGGTGGAAGACATCAACTCGTTCCTGGCCACTTCACAATTTTCCAAGTGTCTCTCAGAAGAACACACATCTCTCATGGAGCAGCCAATATCTCTGCAGGAACTTATGGATGCTGTTAAAGCATCAAAGACAAATAAATCTACTGGCCCGGACGGGATACTGTCAGAATTCTATAAAACTTTCGAGTCTTCGATAGCAAAACATCTGTTAGAGACATGCAATGAGGCGATGGTTTTGGGCAAAATCCCCCTATCGTGGACATAATCCAATATTGTGGTTCTGCAGAAAGACAACAAGGACCCCACAGATCCTTCGTCATATCAGCCTATTGCATTGCTTAATCATGATGCAAAACTTTTTACTTCAATCTTAGCCAATAGACTCAAATCTTTCATTGCAAACTATGTTAATGAAGATCAAACTGGTTTTATCCCGGGACGACAATTACCAGAAAATATTAGGAGGACCTTTAATATCATTTTATTTGGCCAAACAGTCCCGAGATGTGTAGCGGGAACCGCACTTAGGGTTGAATTTGCCCAACCATCAATGGAAAAGAGAGCCTGGCTTGCAGCTTTCAAACTGTTTGTGAAGAAGGGTGCCCAGGGTGGTAGCACGAATAAAGTGGGCTTCTCACATTTAATCCCCTGCGACACCTACAAGAGCAGTCGATCAAAGCTAATTACACAGAAATTAACAACCTTGGGGATTGATATAACAGCTTCATTGTTAAACGAGTCGCTCAGAGAAATTAAATCAAAACTAAAGGATCTTGACTTCAGCAGTACCCTCCAAAGAGCTCGACGTACTTG
>NW_015173711.1:64431-70671 GCF_001447785.1 Gekko japonicus | reverse complement strand
TATTATTATTATTATTATTATTATTATTATTATTATGCCAAAAAAGAAAGTTGAAATCAGTAATCCTGGCGTTGGATTTCACCAAGGCTTTTGACTCAGTGGAAATACCCTTTATAAGCGCGACTTTGACAAAAATGGGCTTTCGGGGCAACTTTTTAAAAGCCATGGAGGCACTATATGCGAAGCCTACCTCAAAGGTGCGTGTGAATTGTTGTTTCTCTTATCCTTTCTACCCCACAAGAGGAACACGACAAGGTTGTCCATTGTCTCCTCTGCTTCTTGCGCTGGTGATAGAGCCGCTGGCAGAACAACTGCGGCGTTGCATAAACTTCTCAGGGATCACCATGGGAGGACATGAGCATAAGGTTAACCTATATGCGGATGATCTTACACTTTACATTTCCAATCCGACTCATTCTTTGCCTCATATAGAACGTATCTTGTCCTTGTTTGGGAAAGCATCTGGTCTGCGAATCAATCCAACAAAATCTGAACTATACCCGGTATGGGTGCCTGACGAGCTGAAGAGGCAAATACTGGAACTCTCTCCTTATAAGTGGATTACAGAGTCGTGGTGACATTTAGGAGTCAAGTTCCCGATAGAGCTCAAACATCTAATGCACCATAATTATGACAAGCTTTATGATTCCATTAAGGTTCAAGCTAAAGACTGGGATGCTCTTAATTTCTCGCTGCCTGACAGGCTCCACCTGATAAAGAGCTTTATTTTGCCCAAGTTTTTGTTCCTCTTCCGAACACTTCCAATATTTATTCTGAATAAGGCACTTCAGCAGTGGCAAAAGTTTCTGCAATCCTTCCTATGGGAAGGGAAAAAATCTCGGATTAATGCGAACATATTGACGAAACCAGCCCATTTGGGAGGTTTGGACTTTTCTCTACTTCGAGTCTATTATCAAGCTGCCATTCTCACGGCAGTGGTACAAGTCCAAAGTGAAACACCACCCTTATGGTGTCGCATGGAGCAGTGCAAAAAACCTGCAGGTAGTTTGTTGGATGTTATCTGGCTGACGACCGAAAACCTGTCGGGAGAATCCCTGGTTGTCTTTAATGTTGAAGGTATGGGATCACAGAAAGAAACAGCAGATACAAGACATCTCGCCACTTTCTACCTTTATAAATCAGCCATGGTTTCCGGCGGCACATGAGCCAGAAGACTTTGGTGACTGGAAGTGAGCAGGTTTTTCCCGTTTGTGTGATCTGATGTCACATGGAAAAATCCGAGACAAAGTGTCCTTTGAGAAACAAGCCGGGGTGCCCTTCTCTTGGCATAGTTACTTACAGCTAAAAAATTTAACTGAACTTTTGGCATTTAAATGCACTTTTGAGAGACCCTACTCAGGTTTGGAAGTCATTCTGTGTACATTTACAAACTCATCTAAAGGATTAATGGTGGCTTTATGTAAGGTGCTACTTGAAATGGAGAACCGAACGACGTTGAAACATCAATTCAGGTGGCAAGAGGACTTACAGGTTGGAGATCTCTGAACAAATGTGGGCTGACATCTGGAACTCGTCTGCTAATCGCGCAAGGAATTTTAATGTCCGCTTGCAGTCTTTTAAATTGATTACCCGATGGTATTTCACACCAGAAAAATTGCATAAGATAAACCCGGCATTAAGCTCACAATGTTGGAAAAAATGTGGACTCACAGGCTCGTATTTTCACTGTTGGTGGGAATGTCCTGTCATTCATTCATTTTGGGAAGAGGTTCTAGGGAAAATAAGTGATATTACATCTTTAAATTTACCTGTTTGTCCAAAATTAGTGCTTTTTGATATGATGGAGGAAGTAAGGGCTACTAGGGCTCAGAAAGATCTTATATCTAATCTTCTGGCTGCAGCACGTCTAACCATAGCGGCTGGATGGAAAGCCAATGCTCCTCCACTGATACAGACGTGGAATGATAAAATTTGGGATCTGTTTATTTTAGAGAAGCTGACACAGGTCACTCAAGCTACATTAGTAAATACAACAAAAGCTCATGAGCGATTTGTTGCTGTGTGGTTTTCTGTGCTACAATATATGTCAGGGAAGGACATAATTCCATCTAAGGCGGCTTATATCCCCTGGATACGTTTTTAACTTTATCTATGTTCTAGCTCATAGAATACGTTACATTAGCTCGATCACCTTTTGAGAAATCGGTTTTAGATGCTTCACCCAGCAGTATATAGGCTAAAGGATAGTGATTAAGGGTTACTGTTCTGCAGATTGTTTGGGTGTGGTTGTGTCTTTGAGTTTTTCTTTGGTTAACCACTTATTGTAATGGTTAGTTCTTTTGACATGTTTGGTTATGCTGTTATGTTGTTTTACTATTCTTAATAAAATAAAATTTATTTTTTAAAAAAGAAAAGAAAATGTGTAACATAATTATTAAGATATAAGATCAAATTTTTAAATGGTTAAATGAGTTTAGGTGTATAGGAGACTGATTCTTTCCATGTAAATTCAAGTAGTTATTTTGAGTACATGCTCCATGTATGTTATGTGTTAGTTTCTTTCTGTTTGTAGTTATTGTCTTTCTTTTCTTTTACTTTGAAAACTAATAAAATCTTTAAAAAACAAAACAAAAAACACTGCTTAGCTTATTACCTGATCTGTAATACATACAGATTTAAGCCATCCAGGAGCACTAAATCAAAGCCTTCCAGAGCATTAGCCTTTCTACCTGTGTAAAGTACTGGGTCCAGACATGTGGGAGTAATTTCACCTCATAGTTTATTAAGAACACACACTCAAGTATGGGATAGCAGGACCGGAGCCCTGCTTAAATCCATGAGGCACACCACACCCAACACACACCCCACTCCCTGTGATAGGTCATTTACACAGTATCCATACCCATAGGTCGGGCGTAGGGTCCAGAGTAGCCGATAGGCTCGCTCTAGGATCCCCACCCGCTATTGTTTCCGATCTTCAAGCTGTGCTTGTTCGCCCAGCCATGTGTTTGCCCAAGCTCATGTGGAGCCCTGGTTAGTACACAACACCCCTCCTCCCCATGGTTCTGAACCACCTCACACACATAGTCCTGCAAGTGGGCTGGCTTTCGTCGCTCCCGGTTGGAAAGATGCAGCTCCGCTGGTGGGGCCATTGCTTCCATAAGGGGCTGCAGAGTGTCTCTTGGAAGCTCAGGGTCCCTGCCCTATCCAGGTGGGGTGAATGTCTCTGGAGGACTGTTGCCGCTCGGGGCAGCCAGGGCACTGATTCCAGGTTATGCTTGAGTGCCCAGTGTGCCCTCCTCATTGTCCCTGGGGCCCGGGTCAGGTGACTCATCCTCGCTGTCATCAGGTTCCTGTCTTTCACTTGGTAGAAGGCAGTTGCATAGCTGGTCGATGTGATGGTGCAGCACTTCGTAGGACAGGGGACCGGTAACACGGGTCACCCTGGCTGGAAGCCATGTGGGGCCCTGGGCGAAATTCCCGTTGTATACAGGGTCCCCTGGGAAGAAACCTCTGGGTGCCTCCACAGAAGCGAAAGCTGTGCTGTGCTGTGCTGTCAGGGTGGAGACAGTCAAGGTGTGTGGTGAGGTGTCAGCCCATGAGACATTCAGCCGGACAGCAGCCAGTGGTTGAATTCGGGATCATCCTCTGGCCGAACGGAAAGGCGGCCAGGTAGTATTCCCAGTCCCCCTGGGCTAGTCTGCACAGCGACTCCTTGATAATTCTTACCATACGCTTTCTTCCTGGCCATTCGTTGCAGGGTGGAAAGGAGCGGATCGGATGTGTCGGATCGCATAATAGCCTGTGAATTCCTGGAATTCCACTGACATGAAGGTGGTCCCATTGTCCTATTCATAGGAGTCCAACAACAAACTCAAAACAAACAAGGACATGAAGCTAAGTATTGTTTTGTAATTTCATCTCTAAAGAAGTGAGGGGAAAAAAAAGAGAAAAAAACCTGAGGGGTTTGGAAGCAGACAGGATTTAAAATGCAGCTAGGAAAAGGAAGCTCAGAGAAACTTTATAAAATAAATATAAAGGCGTTATGTAAAATACCTGGGGTTTACAGCAAAGAATAGACACTACATAACCTCCTTTTTGTGAATTTGTTTTCTCATCTTGTCTCCTAGTTCCCGGTTTCTGTTTCTTTAACTTAATCTGTTGGCGGCAGTGATGGGGCTTTTTTCCTTTGGGAGTCTGGAAGACAGAAGTAAGAACAGCGAGGAGGGAGCTTCCCGATGCAGGCGCAGAAAGATGAGACGATGAGGAGCAGAGTGAGCTGGTGTCGCAAGAGCAGAGGAGCATGGTGACATGATACAGAGGGGCATGAAGACATGGTGCAGAGCAACATAATGACGCAAAGTGGAGTGACACAACAAAGGAATGAGAACAGACGTGTGAAGAGAAGCTCCTCACACTTCTACTTTACAACTTCATTCCGCTGGCAAAATTTTCTGCCAAAACACTCTTTTTTGTTTTTAGAGTGTTTGCAAGAGGCTTTAACCTAGCCAGAGACAGTCTCAAAGCAGGAAATAAGATGAAGTCAGCAAAGGATTTTTCCTACTTTGCTCTTTGTAAAATGAGCCCAGGAGATTGAATGGAAAGAGGAAAATAAACGTGAAAGAAAACCAGCATAATCAGCACAACCAAAGCGAAAGAAAATATTCTTTATAGCTCGGGGGGAGGTAGTAGGGTAATAAATCAATTAAGCAACAGAAAGCGGCAACGGGAGACAAGAAACAGTCTTGCGCTAACTCTGATTTAAAACGCAGCTATTTACATAGAAGCTCATATAATAGGAAAGAAAGTTATTAGGAGGGGGGAAACAGAAGTAGAAAGAAATGTAAAACATTGCTTATCTGAATGATTCTCCTCTGTCACTTTAAGGTAACTGAAGATAGCTGAATCCAATTAAGCTAGGAAGGTGACGCTGCAGAACGCTGGAGCAGAGGAAGAGCAGAGCCGAAGGGAGAAAAGACCACATGACTGACGAAATGTAAGGTGACAAGAAGCTCTCCAGAAGGGTGGTAGTGTGATGCGGAGTGGAAAAAGAAAGGCAGAAGGACACAAAGAGGAGTGAAAGGACGAAAAGAAGCTAAAGGACTGAAATTAAAGCACAGTAGAGAGCGCAGAGAAGCCAAACAGTGGAACAAAATCGTCTGGGTGGAATAGACTCTATAATTGTTCAATAGTGAGAGAAATTTACCTCCTTGTAGGGATCGTGCTGGGCATTTAATATACATTTTAAAAGATCAGACCAATTGGGGCGTGGCATGCTTGGCTAAGAGGAAAGACGTGTCGCGGTTGAGCTCCCGGTAGAAAGCTAAGAAAATATAAAGAAATTCCTTCTTCTGGAGATAAAAATGTCAAAACCAAGCGCTGAAGACCTGTAATCTTGTTTGTTGTGAAGAGAAAGAGGGAAAAAAGCATCTGGAATTTGGCAGAGCAGAAAAACGAGCAGAGAATTAATTAAGGAGTTGAGAGGAGTGGCGATGGCCTCTTCCTAGTCTGAGGTAGAAAGTGAAACCAATGAACTGAAGGTAATGAAGCCTAAAGACTTTCAATTAGAAGTTAGGAATGCTGTGGAGGCTGCCAAACATAGCATAACCAAAGCTGTTACAAAGATAGTGGATGAAAAAATATCTAAATTGGCAGACGCAGTTGGAACCATGGCTGAGACTTTGGAATGTGCATGGGGATTGGCTCAGGCGAATGAGAAGAAAATTAATATGTTACAAAAACAGTCCAGACAATTGGAAAAGCATAATAAGTATATTAAAGATAAATTAATGGACCTGGAAAATCGGGCCAGGAGGTCAAACTTACGGTTGAAAAATATTCCAGAAACAGAGGAAATGGAAAAGGTGATTGAATGGATGGCTGAAATGCTCCCGGATTTAGAAATTACAAAGGAAGTTTTTGATCGTATTCATCGTGTGGGGAGGCAGACAGCCGAGAAAATTTGGCCTAGAGATGTGGTAATGTGCTTTGGAAAATATGCATTAAAGGAGCAAGTGCTCAAGGACATGAAAGCTTTGGATAGACTGGATAAGTTATTGTATGAGGATAAGAAAGTGCTGGTGTTTGAGGATCTCTCACAAGAAACAATTAAAAGGAAGAGGAACTTAAGAATGTTTACTAGAGTGCTGCAGGAAAAGGGAATGAATTATACCTGGAGAATAGCACCCTTTGCTTTGAGAATGTTATATAAAGGAGAAACCTTGTTTGCAGAAGATCAGAAGCAAATGGTAGCCTTATTTAAACATGTGGGACTGCAGC
>NW_015173711.1:63759-64204 GCF_001447785.1 Gekko japonicus | reverse complement strand
ACTGGGGGGGGGGCGACCGGCAGAGACGAGGAAAGAAGAATTGGCGGCGGAAGCAGCGAGAGAGCAATGGCAGCGGAAGCAGCCCAGTAAAGCAGCGGCTGGTCGAGCAGAGGCGGAGCAGAGTAGAGGCGGAGGTGGAGTCGAGCTGACGTGGATGCAGCGCGGCAGGAGCCTTGAGGAAATTGGCCGAAGCTGCGCTCGGGGCACACCGCTCTGAGGAGAGGAAAAATCGGGACTGCCTGCTTGAGCCTGACCGACTGCCAGCTGGAGCGCCGGAACAACATTGAAGCCACAAGAGAAGGAAAAAAGTCTATGCCGGAAAGAAAAAGGGTGCTGGTAGGTCTCCCCTCCCCTCATCACACTGTGGCCCTAGATAGGATTACCTACTACACTGTAGTATTTTGTAAACCACTCTGAGACCCACTAGGGGTCATGGGCGGTATAT
>NW_015173711.1:52512-62981 GCF_001447785.1 Gekko japonicus | reverse complement strand
TATTGAAGAGGTGGCAAGGAGCTATAGATAGATTTGTGTTTGCATCTAAGAAACCAAGGACAGCTGGTAGGTATAGATATTATGGAATAAAAGATGGGGGGTGGGGGATTCCCAATATTAGTATTTATTATGATGCATATCAATTAAGGCATCTAATGATTTGGCTGGAGGGAGAGTTAGGAGAAGATCTTGGTTGGATAGAACGGGAAAATTTAGAGGTGGTAGGAGGAAAGGAAAGTTTGTTTGATAGGAAGAATAGGAAGAAGAAGATAGGTAATGAATTATCAACATTTCTGGGGCCTTATATAGTGTGGGAGAAGTGGAAGAAAGAGCTTACTCCGGGGATATCACCTCTTACCAAAATGTGGTATTATGATAAATTCTCCCCATTAAGGGGATCAATGTCAAAGGAGGTAGGAGATACATTAAAGAAGATTACGATTAAAGAGTTGAAAAAGATATGGGGAACAGATGGGATGATGGAAGAAGAGAATAATGTGTTGAATAAGATGAATTGGTTGCAAAAAAGTCAGATTTCCTCATTGCTGAAGGAAGAAGAAATTAATCATATTGGGAAAAGAATTACTACTCCCTTTGAAAAATTGGTGAAAGAATATGGAGAAGATAAGGCGAACATAGTTTCAAAATTATATAAGGTGTTATTAGGTATAGGGAAATCACAGAGAGAAGTTTTGAAGGAATATTGGGAAACAGATCTTCAAGTTAAAATTTTGGATGAAGAGTGGGATAGGATTTTTAGGTTACCTCCTTTTGTTACAACGTCTAGGTTAATACAGGAGCAGGGTTTGAAGATGATACAGAAATGGTATTATACACCAGTTAAGCTGAGCTATATTTCAAATCGGGAAGTAAAAATTTTTGGAGGAAATGTGGAGAGGTCGGAAAGTTCAGTCGTATGTGGTGGGATTGTCCTTTGGTAAAGAAATTTTGGGATCAAATTGGTATAGAAATGTCGGGGATTGTGGGAAGAAGGGTAAGAATATCTAAAGCAATGGCACTTATTAGTTTGGATGGTATAGGGTTAAGGTTAAAAGAGGAATGTAAATGGATAAATTTGATGTTAGTAGCAGCAAGACAAGTGATTGCAAGGAACTGGAAAGAAGCTGAGGAACTGATGATTAATCATTGGAGGGAAAGGATGAATAATATAATAATTTTAGAGTATCTTACAATGAAGATACATAGAATGAATGGGTTAAAGGTTAAAGACCAAGAGGAGGACTGGTTTAAAAGGATGGCGGGGTATTTGGGAAAGTTTAAAAAATTGGGGTGATTAGTCAGTTAATAGGAAATTGAGAGGTTAATTTGATTATAAGATTACGAGGGAAGGTTAATAGTGGAATAGAGTTGTATGGAGATTGATTGTGATATAATACTGTATGGAATTTTATTTATGTCTCTAATGCCTGGAAGTCGCACATGGGTGGTGTTGGTGTTGGATTTTTTTAATGAAATAAAATAATTTTTTTAAAAAAGATCAGGCCAATTAATAGGAGTGAAATAAAATCTAAATTAATTAGAATCAAAATTAAAATCTTTAAATTCATTAATTCTATTTAATAGCTCTGAGGGAATAGCTCTTCACATTGAATAATGATATTAGCTAAGTGATACAAAAGCTGCTTAATTATTAAATAAATAAACCAAATTGTTTAACCAATATAATCAATATAAATTATGGCATCTGGAGCAAGCAGGAAAACATCTACCGCATCCCCTAGACAGATAGTAGGACTATCACAATTAAAAACAAATGTTACAACAGCGGAGTTTCAAAATATTATGCAAAATATTTTTCAACAGTCTGCACAGCAAAACGCAGACATTATAAAAAAAGAATTAGAATCAATACAAAACAAATTAGAGCAAATCGCAACACAATTCAAAAATGATACTGAGGAAATTAAACTAGAAATTAAAAAAATGTACAAAGTGTACAAATGACTTAGAAGAAAAAGTTGAAGATATAGACCAAGATGTACAGGACTTAAAATAAAAAACCAATAAAATTGAAGAATCATTAATTTTATTAGAGATGGAAAAGGCAGGAACTATATATCAGAAAAAATAGACAAAAAGTTGGGAAATTGCCAAAGAGCTTTTTTGAATTGGTCAAACAAGAAAAATTGGAAGATGTTTGGCGAAAATGGAACCCCACAATGAAGGACTTTACATTCTACTCAAATAGACATGAATCTTTTTCAAGGATTGACATAATATGGGCCACAAACGATTTGGCGCTAAAAACGAAAAAGGTAGAAATTATGCCAAAAATCAACTCAGACCACAGTCCAATGTTATGGATATCAAAAGAAGGAACACAGAAACCTAGATGGCGACTGAATGAAGATTTATTGGACAAACAGGATATAATTGAGATCATAAGTAAAGAAACCAAACAATTTTTTGAAATAAATAGAACTCCAGATATTGAGATTCGAACGATATGGGATGCTTATAAAGCGGTAATGAGAGGCTTATTGATATCATTGAATAGCAGAGAAAAGAAAAAGAGACTGGAGCAGCAGAATAAAGTCATGGAAAAGATTAAAATAAAGGAAAAGGAACTGAAAAGGAGACCGGGGGGGAAGAAAGTAATAAAGGAGATTCAAATATTGCAAGAACAACTTAATACACTATTGAACCAAGAAATATATTGGAATTTGAAAAAATTACAACAAAAGTCCTTTGAAGGGGCGAATAAACCTGGGAAATATTTGGCGTGGCAATTGAAAAAAAGGAGGGAAAATAAAACGATAAACAAAATAATAGATGTGGGAAAAGAAATGGTAGACAGTAATAGAATAAGAAGAGCATTCTTCAAATACTATGCAAATCTATTTGGGAAGAAACTGGTCGATAAAAATAAAATAAGGAGCTTCTTGGACAAAGTAACGATACCAAAAGTAGAGGGAAGCATGAAGGAAATCTTAAACAGTCCAATTATGAAAGAGGAGATATGCAAAGCCATACAGGACGCAAAATTGGGGAAGGCTCCAGGACCAGATGGCTTTACGGCAAAATTTTACAACAAATTCAAAGAAGAGCTAACTCCAATTTTTGAGCTGGTGGCAAACAAAGTGAGAGTGAAGAAGAGAATACCAGAATCATGGAAAGAAGCTACAATTTCGCTCATCCCAAAGAAATTATAGACCAATCTCCTTATTGAACAATGATTATAAAATATTCACAAAAATTATTTTGGAAAGAATTAAGTTGTACTTGCAGGAAGTAATTAAAGAAGAACAGGCCGGCTTTCTCCCTAATAGACAAATAAGAGACAATGTTAAAGTAGTAATTGACGCGATAGAATATTATGATAAGCACCCAGAGAAGGAAGTTGGATTTTTCTTTGTTGACGCTGAAAAAGTGTTTGACAATATAAATTGGGACTTTATGTATAATATGATGGAAAGAGCAGAAATTGGAGAGCCATTTAGAAATACAATTGAAGCAATATATTCAGACCAAAAGGCAAGGTTGGTGGTCAATAACGAGACAACGGACTATTTCAGAGTACAAAAGGGGACAAGGCAAGGTTGCCCATTGTCCCCACTGTTGTTTATATGGATACTTGAAGTCTTGTTGCGACAGATAAGGGAAGATAAAGAAATAAAAGGCTTGACAAATAGAGGATTTCCTTATAAATATAGTGCCTTTGCAGATGACGTAATGTTTATGGTAGAAGACCCGATACAGAATTTACCATCACTTATAGAAAAAATTAAGGAATTTGGAGACTTGGTGGGCTTTCATCTGAACAAAAATAAATCGAAAGTGATGTGTAAAAATATGATGGAAAAGAAACAAGAAGAGTTACAGAGGTTGACACAATGTGAAGTAGTCAAGAAAACTAAATATTTGGGGATTGACCTGACAATGAAAAATATTGACCTGTATAAAAATATGAGAAACTATGGCAGAAAATACAGATGGACATTAAGAAATGGAATACTTTGAACTTGTCACTGATGGGTAGAATATCAGTGGTTAAAATGAACGTTTTACCAAGATTGATGTTTCTGTTTCAGACAATCCCAATAGTGAAAGGAGTTAAGATTAACTCCTGGCATAAAGAGATTGCAAAATTTATATGGGCAGGGAAAAACCCAAGGATTAAGATGAAGATTTTGTGTGATGCAAAAGAAAGAGGTGGATTTCAATTACCGAATTTTAGACTTTAACATGATGCGCTGTGTTTAACTTGGTTGCAACAATGGATTACATTAGAGAGCAAAAAACTGTTGGCATTGGAGGGACATGATTGCAAATTTGGTTGGCATGCCTATTTATGGTATGATAAAACAAAAGCAGATGGTTTTTTTAAGCACCATTACATTAGAAGAACGTAATTTGATGTATGGACTAAATATAAAAGGTATTTCTCAGAAGAAAGGCCACTGTGGATTGTACCCGCAGAGGTAATAAAGCCTTTTTCGACGTCCAGAGGTGAAGATTGGGTACAATATAAAGATATGTTGAAACCTGTGGGAAAAGCATTTGAAATGAAAATGGAAGAAGATTTGGCATTTAGATATGGTTGGTTGCAATACAGACAGATTTATGACTTGTTTAAAAAATACAAAAAAGTCTTTGGTTTTAGGAGGAAAAACAATGATATTGAGAGTGTATGGTTTGAGGGGGGGAACAAATTTCTAAAATGTATAAGATACTGTTAAGATGGTATACTGAAGATGAGGTAGTTAAGGAACAAATGATAAAATGGGCAGTTAATATGAATAAAAAATATCTATGTCATCATGGGAGTTTTTGTTGAAAAATGCAATGAAAATATCAACATGTAATAACTTGAAAGAAAATTGTTATAAGATGATGTACAGATGGTATATGACGCCAAAAAAGATTGCAAATATGAACTGTAATATGTCAAACAAGTGTTGGAAATGTAAAAAGGTGGAAGGTTCATTTTATCATATGTGGTGGTCTTGTGATAAAGCAAAAATGTTTTGGACAAATATACATGCAGAAATTGAAAAAATAGTGAAATGTACTTTTAAAAAAGAGCCAGAAATATTATTACTGGGACTCAAAATGGAAGAGGTCAATATGACAAAAAGAACATTAATGTGGTATATGATAACAACTGCTAGAATGACATATGCACAATATTGGAAACAAGACAGAGTACCAGAGGTCGAAGAATGGATAAAGAAGCTACTCTTCATGGTAGAAATGGACAAAATGACAAGGAAACTTAAAAATTTGAATGCAGAAGAATTCTTTACAGACTGGAAATACTTAAAAGATTATTTGGAGAAAAACTGGGATGTGAAAGACAATTTGATTTGCTTTGACAGTTATTAAATGCAAAAAGTTAATAGAACTAGAAATAAGTACGTAAGAATAATGGTTGAAAATAATTTACCTTTTGATGTGTAAGAGAAAAAATAGAAATATGTGGAAAATCTATGATAAAAATTGGAGGTTGGAGTGCTGTGGGAAGCCAATAAAAGGGGGGAAGAAAGAGGAAAGACACACCCTGGCAAGTAAGAGAGAAAAGGCAGAAGTACGCTATTTTATCTGAACTTCTAAGAAAAAAGAGAATAATTTATAGATGGCTAATTCCAGAAGTATTACTATTTACGTATAGAGGAAAAAGACAAAGAATAGATTCAGTGTTTAAGTTAGAAAACTTCTTAGAAAGAGAAGGTGAAGATCTGGGTTGGCAAAAAGAAGAGGAAGATCAAGAAGAAGAAGAAGAACAGAAGAAGAAGAACAGAAGAAGAAGAAGAAGAAAGAGGAGAAGATGAATCAGAGTCTGAGGGGAAAATCAAAATACAAGAAAAGGATATGGAAAAAAGAAAAAGAAAAGAAAAAACAAAGAAGCAGAATTACGGGAAGAACGCAATCACAGATATTAACCAGCTTCCTGTATAGGAGTAAAAATAGTTACAGAAAAAATCAGAATGATGGGAACTAAAAAATTAAAGATTCTTTCAATATACGTGAACAGTTTAAATGGTCCACAAAAAAGAAGGATCTTCCACCAAATATCTAAAACACAGTCGGATATAATATGCCTCCAAGAAACCCATATAAAGGAAGAAGACAAAAAATATCTAGAATTAAAAAAACTGGGCAAAGCCTTTATTGCAGCAGATAAGGTTAAGAAAAGAGGTGTGGTAATACATGGAAAAGACTACTTACATCCAGAGCTATTTTACACATCAGAAGACGGATGAATTATAGCCATAATATCCAGTTAGATGATTGGCTAAGAATATGGAAGATTGTGAAATTTCTAAGAGCAACCTCTTTCAAAGAAAATATATACAAATTATTCCATAGATGGTATTGGTCACCTGATAGGATTGCTAAAGGATATAGAGCCGCTTCTAGGAATTGCTGGAGATGTAAGTCTAACATTGGAACTTTCTTTCATATGTGGTGGAAATGTGGTAGAATATATAAATTTTGGCAAAAGGTCAATAAGTTAATAATAGAAATAATGAACATTAATTTAAAACTGTCACCAGAAATTTACCTACTTAACATAATACCCAATTGTTATGAACAAAGTGATATGTATTTATTGACATATATAATTACCTCAGCTAGAATACTTGAAGCTAAAAAATGGAAATCATAAAAAATTCCACTAAGAGATGAACTTGCTAAGAAACTATTAGAAGTTTCTGAAATAGACAAACTTAACATTTTACTGCAAGGGAAAGAGGAGAAGCTCTTCCAGAAAAGATGGTCTAAAGTGTATAGATGGATAGAAGAAAAATGTATATCATAGACTCCAAAGATAGAAGTTTTTTTGTGTACACGTGGTATGTACTGCTTTGCAATGTAAAACTATAAAATATCTTTTTTTTAAAAAAGTGGGCCAAGACATCATTAGAAACGAGCAAGTTCTTTACTGCCCGGAAGGCAGCCGCGTGTTTCTGGCCCCTCATTCAAGGTGCATTTTTGTCCAGGAGGCAGTGCACCGCCTTGTGGGGGAAGGAACGAATCGTAAAACTTGAGTAAGCCCAGGAAGGCCTGAAGTTCCGCTTTGGGCAAGGGGTAGGCACATTGACGATCGTGCGAATCTTTTTTAGACATGGGAAGGATGCCCTGGGCATCGACTGCAAACCCCAGGAACTCCACCCAGGGCACCCCGAGGAGACACTTTTCCCGCTTCACCTTGAGTCCGATGGTGTTGAAACAATGCAGGACCTTGCACTTGCTGTCGACGAATGCTTCTGATGATGGTGCCACAATCACAACATCATCAGGGAGGGCTGGACCCCGGGGATGCCTTTAAGGAGACAGTCCATTAAGTTTTGGAAGATGCCGGGGGCCACGCTAACCCCTAACTGCAGCTGGCGCACCCTGAACGCCCCCCTGTGCGTCACGATCATTTGGGCATTGGCCAAGACCTCCTCCACCAGAAGCTGCAGGTACGCCTGAGCCAGATCCAACTTCCTAAAGATCTTGGCCCCCGCCAGGGATGCAACCATGGGGACAGGATATTGTGGTCCTGGAGTGCTTTATTGATAGTACAGTTTCAGTCAGCACATATTTGGACGTCCCCGTTCGGCTTTACCGGGGTGACTATAGGGGTCTCCCATGGGGCATGTGGCACGGGTTCCAGGGCCCCCTGGGCCACTAGGCAATCTAGTTCCACATCAATCTTGGGTCGCAATGCAAAGGGAACCCATCTGGCTTTTATGCGGATGGGCCGGACTGTATGGTCCAAATCCAGGGAGACTGGGGGCCCGCGTAACAGCCCAGCGTGCCGTTGAACAGAGCCAGAAACTCCTCGCAGACCCTGTTAAAGTCTGTCAGGTGTACTTAGTGAACACCCATCACTGTGAACCCTAGTGCTGCAAACCATGACAATCCTAGCAAGCTGGTGAGCTGTCCCTCAACCACCACCAGATCCAACAGTCCATCGAAATCCCGATATTGCACCCTGAACTTGCCCAACCCCTGAAACCTTAAAACAGAAAAACAAGTAAATGATTTAGAATATGAAATGCAGGAGATGAAATTAAAAACAGATAAAATGGAGGAAACTTTGATAGCGGTAGAGATGGAAAAAGCAATGTTAATCCTAAGATACCAAAACATACCCGAAAGAACAGAAACAAATTTAAAAGAAATAATAACGGAAAACATGGCAGAACTACTGGAAATTGGTACAAAGGAAGAGATAGGGAGTGAGATAGAGGCGGTCTACAGGAGAAATTCGGCGTATGCGCGTAGAAATAAGATACCCAGGGAAACCCATATTAAATTTTATAAAAGAGAAATGAGGGAGAAAATACTTAGAGCCACAAATGAAAAGAAAATAACTATCCTGGGGAATGAAATTAAATTCTTAAAAGAAACGCCCTGGCAGGTTAGGGAAAAGAGACAGGTATACAGAACACTCACAAACTTACTAAATAAGAACCGAATTACATTTAGATGGTTGATTCCGGAAGGGGTTCTGTTTAATTATGCAGGCAGAAGGCAAAGGATCGACTCTATTTTTAAAATAGAGAACTTTTTGGAGACATATGGAGAGGAACTAGGCTGGCAAAAGGAAGGAAGAAGGGAGGAGGAAGAAGAAGAAGAGGAAGAGGAAGAGGAAGAGGAGAGTGAAGAAGAGGAGGAAGAAACAGAAGCAGAAACAGATAGAGATAGAAAGGTAGAAAAGGATAGACAAAGACAGGAGAAGAGTGGAAAATCAGTGAAAAAAGGGGAAAGAAATATAAATTTGAAGCCAGCAGTATCTCACATATTAATGAGGTTTAGATATAAAACCAGAGGTCAACACACTAAAAAGTAAAAATAAAAATGACAACGAATAGAAGTTTTAAAATTGTATCATAGAAGAAGAAGAGGAGGAAGAAGAGAAAAAAGAAGGGGAGGAGAATAAAGAAGGAGGAAAAGCTGCGGAAGGGGCGGAGATGGCGGTAAAACCTAAGGAAAGAAGAACACGAATACCCGGAAGGGAATCCCCAATTGGAACGCGTCAATGACTCAAGTATAAAGGATATCAACAGAGTAACAAGAAAAATGGATAAGGGAGAAATCAAAATATTGTCAGTGAATGTAAATGGATTAAATAGACTGCAAAAAAGGCGAAGAATTTTTCATCAATTGGGAAAGCAGAAATTGGACATAATTGGATTACAGGAAACGCATATACGGGAAAAAGATGAGAGATTGATTCAAAGTAAAAAACTGGGAAAAGTTTTTCTGGCATCAGATAAGAGAGAAAAGAAAAGGGGAGTGGCGTTATTTGTAAAAGAAAAACTACATCCAGAAAAGGTTTTTGCGTCTGAAGATGGGAGAATTATTATGGTAGAAATTCAAAACCAAGACAAGAAAATATTGATGATAAACATTTATGCACCAAATCAAGAACAGGAGA
The DNA here is from genome assembly GCF_001447785.1 of Gekko japonicus. Lineage (NCBI taxonomy): Eukaryota > Metazoa > Chordata > Lepidosauria > Squamata > Gekkonidae > Gekko > Gekko japonicus. Next base: position 53,587 of record NW_015173711.1, on the reverse strand, counting down.
AATTTTATAAGAAATTACATGGAGCCATTGCAGAACAGGACTACCAAAATATATGCATTATGGGAGATTTCAACGCAATTAGCGGTAAAGACAAAGACAGATGTTTGGGTGATAAGAGAAAAAGGAAAATGGAAACGCCAAAAGCATTGACCCAAATGTTGTTAGACCTGAATTTAGTAGATGCATGGAGGATAAGAAACTTTTCTTCTAAACAATTTACTTACTACTTGGCAAGACATGATACATGGTCCAGGATAGACATGATTTGCATATCGACATTACTAGTAAAAGATCTGAAGGAGACAGAGATACAGGCAGGAATATTTGCAGACCATAAACCGGTGTATATGGAATTTCAAACTACAAGAAATAGAACTAGATGGACCATGAATACAAGGCTATTGAGAAATGACAAGTTTGTGATGAAAATGAGAGAAGAACTGAAACATTTTTTCATCGAAAATAAAAAACAAGGAACATCTTTGACAGTTATTTGGGATAAAATGAAAGCATTTGCAAGAGGTATGTTAATACAAGAAGCATCCAAAGTTACCAAACAAAAGAGAACAGAATATGAGGATTTGCAGAAAAGAATAAAACAACAGGAAGAGATAATGATGCTTAAAGTAGATAAAGACAAAGAAGGAGAGAGTAAAAGACTTAAAATACTACAACATCAAATGAATTGTTTATTAAAAGAAGAACTGGCAAAGAAGTTGTTCTTTGCTAAACAAAATTACTTTGAAAATGCAAATAAACCTACAAGATGGTTGGCTTATAAAATTAATCAGCAAAGGGAAAAAACATTCATCAAAGTTTTGAGGAAAGAAGGGAAGGAAATATACAGAAAGGAAGAAATTAAAAAAGCAATAGAAGAATACTACAAAACTTTATATAGAGGAATAACGGTAGATAAAGGAAACATCAAAGATTACCTGAAAACTCCCCAACTTCCAAAAATAACAGAAGCACAAAGAGAAATTTTAAATCAACAGGTTACAATGATGGAAGTGGTAGAGGCAATTAAGAGACAGAATAGAGGTAAATCGCCGGGACCAGACGGACTTCCAATCGA
>NW_015173711.1:38582-47731 GCF_001447785.1 Gekko japonicus | reverse complement strand
TTGTATATATGTCAACGGCAGCAAGGATATGCCAAATCTTGTATGACAAATATTGGAAGACCCATGAAACACCAACTAAAGAAGAATACATTAATAAACTACTAGAAGCTGCGGAAATGGACAAATTAACCATGGAACTGAGAGGCACAAAAAAATGGACATTTCAAAAACATGGAAGAGGCTATATGATTGGTACAATGAGAATGGACTTAAAGACTAAGCTGATAGGGCAAAATTAACATTGGAGTGTGTAGCAATTTATAATAATGGAATTAGAGAATATTAGCAAATGCTGGAGAATAATGAAGTGATGATGTAGAGGTAGTAGCAAATTGTAATAAGTCTCTTGGCCTATATGTTGTTTGTTGTAGTTGTTTATGTCTGTGTGTAGGTATATAAGAAAATAATAAAGGTGTACCTTCGAGTACTTAAAAAAAAATTGCATCATTGAATGTAAATGGCCTAAATGGCCCGCAGAAAAGACGTAGAATTTTTCATTAGATCCATAAAATACAGGCAGATGTGATAAGGATACAGGAAACACACATAAAAAAATGATGAAAAGTATTTAAAATACAGAAAACTAGGCAAAGAATTTGCATCAATGGATTAAAAAAAGAAAAATGGAGTGGCAGTATTTGTGAAAGAACGCCTTTCCCCAGAATTAGTATATGCGGCAGAGGACAGTAGAATGGTAGCAGTAAAAATAAGGAGACTGGAAAAAGAGATGTTGATTATAAACATATACGCACCTAATCAAAACCAAGAGCCCTTTTATAAAATAGTATATGAATTTATTAAAAAGCAAAAATTTGAAAATATCTGTATTTTGGGAGTTTTCAATGCGGTATTTGATGAAGAATGGGATAGGAAGTTAAACAGAGGTAGGAAACGGAAAAGTCAGATGCTGCCAAAAGTTTTTCTGGAGATGGTGGAAGAATATAACTTAATAGACCTATGGAGAGCCAGGAACTTGAGGAAGAGAGATTTTACATATTATTTGGCTAGACATACTTGCTGGTCGAGAATAGATATGATATGGGCATCTGCTAGTTGGATACAAGAGATACAAGAAGTAGAAATACTTCCGCAAACTTTTGCAGATCACAACCCGTTATTTCTTACTTTAAAAGATAGATGCAGAAAATCCAGATGGAAGTACAGTATGGGACTTCTACGGGATCGGGATTTTATAGCAAAGACAAAGATAGAAATCCAAGAATTTTTTCAAAGAAATAAACAAGGAGAAACGGCAATGGATATAATATGGGATACATTTAAGACCTATATAAGGGGCTGGTTTATTAACCAGGACGCATGGAGGAAAAAGAAAAAGAGAGAGGAATATGAAAAAATAAATGGGCTAATAAAGAAGGAGGAAGATGCCCTCAAAGTAAAAGAAACCAAAGTTAGGAGAGACAGGATAAGATTACTGCATCATAAGTTAAATTTAATATTAACGCAAGATACAGCAAAAAGTATAGAATATACAAAAGCGTATTATTTTGATAGTGCAAACAAACCATCAGGGTGGCTGGCTTATAGATTAAGAAAGGAAAGGGGAAAACGTAACATTTTAGCATTAAATAATGAAAAAGGAGAAATACAGTATGGTGCTCAGGAAATGAAGTTAATTATAGAAAACTTTTATAAGAAACTATACAATCAGGAGACCCAAAATATAGATTCTATGAATAAATATGTTCAAGAAAAGGAAGGATATAAACTTGAAGAAAAATACAAGAATATATTAAATGAGAAAATAACGATGTGCGAAATAGTTGAAGCTATTAAAAAAAGAAAAAAGGAAAAAAAACGGGAGTAGATGGTATACCGGTAGAAGTATACCAGGTATTTGAAGAACAAATTAGTTTGCCGTTTAAAGATCTTCTTGAGTATATTAGGTCAAAAGGGAAATTACCGGATTCCTGGCACCATGCAATAATTACGTTGATCCATAAACCAGACACGGATAGCAAAGACATTAAGAACTATAGACCTATCTCACTTCTGAATGCAGATTATAAGATATATGCTAATATCTTAGCATCAATATTGAAAAAGGTGCTGTCAAATATTATACATCAAGATCAAGCAGGATTCCTCCCAAATAGACAGATTAAAAATAACACAAGAACAATCCTGAATGTAATAGAATACTATGAAGCTCACCCAGAGAAAAATATGGCTTTAATATTCATGGATGCCGAAAAGGCGTTCGATAATATCTCATGAGAATTTATATTCCAGAAAATAAAGATCTGGGACTGTGGTGCACACTTTGAAACAATGGTAAGGGCCATTTACAGAAAACAATATGCTAAGGTGATCATAAACGGGGATGTGACTGCAGACATTGAGATTCAGAAAGGAATGAGGCAACGATGCCCATTATCGCCGCTGCTATTTATCTTTGCCCTAGAAACGTTAAATAACACAATAAAAAGAGATCCCCCAAATTCGTGGCCTTAGGATACAAGGAGAAGAATTTAAGCTACTAGCATACGCAGATGATATTGTGTTTATAGTGGAGGAGCCAGTTGAAACAGTTACACATTTACTGAAAATAGTTAAAGAATTTGGAGAGGTAGCAGGTTTAAAGATCAATCAAAAAAAGACAAAAATAATAACAAAAAACTGTACAGCTAATATGATAACAGAACTGCAACAGTTAACAGGGATGGAAATAGTACAAAAATTCAAATATTTAGGAATAATAATCTCAAATAAAAACACGATGCTCATAAGGGGAAACTATGATAAGTTATTGGAAGAAATTAAAAAAGAGTTACATCGTTGGAAAAATATACAGTTGTCATTAATGGGCAGAATAGCAGCAATCAAGATGAATATATTACCTAAATACCTATTTCTAGCTCAAAATATACCAGTGTTAAGAAATTCGCAGTTCTTTGCAGACTTGGATAAAATTATTAAAAAGTTCATTTGTATCCCAAAAAGGCCAGAATTAGGATGAAATCCCTACAGGATAGAAAGGAAAGAGGAGGTTTTGGGGTACCTGACTGGAAATTATACTACCAGGCGGCAGTGCTGAGTTGGATTAAAGACTGGATTTGTTTTAATAATATTAGGAACTTGAGATTAGAAGGACATGACTTAAAAATGGGATGGCACGCCTACTTGTGGTATGGGAAAGACAAAGTACATTATAACTTTAAGCAACATATATTAAGAGGAGCATTGTTGTGGGTGTGGAATAGTCTTAAAGAACGACAATATACAAGAATGCCAAGATGGGTATCGCCACTAGAGGCACTTATTAAACCGTCCCTCATTAAGGTTTGCGATAGGGAAAGTTATGATACTCTGTTAGATGTGAATAACAAGTTGAAACCGCAAGAGGTGTTGTCAGACCTTTATAAGATCGAGTTGTCATGGTGGGAAATATTACAGTTACAATCCAGGGACTATAAGGATGTGAAAATAGGCTTTGAAGATGGTAAATCGCAGCTGAACAAAATCTGGGCATCGAGTAGTGACAAAATGATACAGAAAATATATAAATTCCTCTTAGAAGAACGTGTAAAGGAAGAGGTAACCAACAATTTATGGGTGGCTTGGGAAAAAGACATAGGACACAATATAGACATAGAAAGTTGGGGGAAAACGTGGAAAGCGATAAAGTTAATGAGAAGTGTTAATTACAAAGAAAACATATACAAAGTCTACCATAGATGGTACTGGTCACCGGACAGGATAGCTAAATGTAATCCTACACTTTCTAGGAATTGTTGGAAATGTAAAAGTAATGTAGGCACATTCTTCCATATGTGGTGGCGGTGCGTAAAGATTCAAGAGTTTTGGAGGATGGTGCAGAAGACAATTCTAGAAATAACTAAGATTAAAATAGAGCTAACCCCAGAAACGGTACTGCTGAATATGGTGCCAGATAGTTATAAATGGAAGGATAAATACCTGATAATTTATATACTGACAACTGCAAGGATTTTGATAGCCAAATTTTGGAAACAAGAGTACATAATGAAACTGGATGACCTAGTGCATAGGTTATTAGAAACAGCAGAGATGGATAAGTTAAGTTTAGTCCTTCAAGGAAAGGATGAAAAGGTGTTTATGAAAAGATGGAAGTGTCTGTATGAATGGATCAATGTAGATGAATTACAATAGACTCCATAAGCGAATTTGATGAAGTATGTATCTTGGAAGTATGTTTTGCTTTTTTTATTATGAAAATGAAAATAAAATTCATTAAAAAAATAAAATAAAAATAAAAATAAATCCCGATATTGCACCCTGAACTTGCCCAACCCCCAAACTGCTACTGGGTTTTTCTGGAAGTCCCGGAGAGTAGAGTCTACTGGGAGCAACTCCCCCCCCCCGCGGGCAGAGTCCCTTGAACATTTCCGCTGATATGATGGAAATGGAGGACCCAGTGTCGAGCTCCATTTCGCAGGAGGCCCCCTCTATTAACACAGACACTTTAATCTTATTGGGGGTATCCCGGAGCAAATGCAGTACCTGGTGGTGGTGAACAGCCATTGTGTGAAGTTCTGTGGATTCCTGGTGCGAAGTCTGTTGGCGTCAGTTCCCTCTGGAATGGCAGGCCTGGGCAATGTGGCTGGCCTTGTTGCAGTTCTGGCAGATCACGTCCCGGAAGCAACAGGAACGCCGGTCATGGTCCTCGCCGCAGCTGGCGCAGGCCGCATGGACACCACTTTGTGTGGGTGCTTGGCCGCTTGTCGCTGGACGGGCGGTGGATGACGGGCTTGCTCTCTGGTGGGCATGGTAACGGATCTGCAGTGCTTCCTCTTCATCTGAAACATTGGAAGCCAGGAACATGGAGGCCTGACACGTGTTGTGGCTGGGCCGATCTAGCTGAGACTTGGCGAACATGGTGGCCACACAGAGGGCTTTTTCAATGGTTAGCTTGTCTTGTCCTATGAGTTTTCTGCGTAGTTTCTGCTCGCGGATGCCCCATACAAATTGGTTTAGCAGGGCGTCCTCGAGGTCGGGAAAGCTGCACTGGATGGCCAGTCTGTGTAGATGGGCCATGAAGTCGGTGTGCACTTTATTTATTTATTTATTATTCAAATTTGTACCCCCCCCTCCCCCGCCCTCCCTGGGCTGCTGCATCCTCGTGAATGCACATCGCCATTTTTGTCGGCTTGGGTGCAAAATGATTGGTGAGGGCCTTGACGAGTTGGTCGAACCTGGATTCTTCCAACATCTTGGGTGCGATGAGGCCCTGGACCAGCTGGATCGTGGAGACACCGCATGTGCTGAGCAGTAGTGATTTCTTCTTTGCCACCTCTGCAACATCCTGGAAGTGGATGTAATACTTGAGTTGCTCGACCCATGCTTCCCAGAGCTCAGGATGTGCAGGGTCGAACACAGCGATCTGTCCCGAAGCGGCAGACATGACCCGAGAAGGAGCGATGCAAGGCGCAGGGAGCTGGGGCTCAGTGCGCAGTGCAATGCTGGTCGCGGAGCCTGGGGACTCGTTCTGCTGTGCCGGTTCGATTGCTGGGTCAGGCTCACTCATCAGGATCCCACCTTCATTGCCAGTGTAAAGTACTGGGTCTAGACGTGTGGGAGTAATTTCAGCTCATAGTTTATTAAGAACACACACTCAAGCATGGGATAGCAGGACTGGAGCCCTGCTTAAATCCATGAGGCACACCACACCCAACACACACCCCGCTCCCCGTGATAGGTCATTTACACAGTGTCCATACCCATAGGTCGGGCATAGGGTTCGGAGTAGCCGATAGGCTTGCTCTAGGATCCTCACCCGCTATTGTTGCTGATCTTCAAGCTGCGCTTGTTCGCCCAGCCATGTGTTTGCCCAAGCACATGTGGAGCCCTACATAGTACACAACACCCTAGCATCATTTCTGTCTTGTTGTGATTCAGTTTCAGCTTGTTTGCCCCCAATCCGCTTGACTACAGTATCCAGGCACCAGCTCCAGACAAAGATTATCATACCTGAAAGCTGAGTTAGAGCTAGGTATCATCAGCATATTGATGACATTCAATCCCATAGCTTCTGATGCTCCTGCAAACCTTGAACATAACTGTTGACAGAACAGCGCCTTGAGACAGTCTCCATAGTAATAGCCAATCTGTTGATTCAGTCTGTCTAGAAGACAAAACAGGCTGGACCTTGTGGAGTGCCATAGCCATCACCCCAACACTTCAATGCACCAATGTTCTCAGTTAAGCATATTTCTAAGCAAATGTCCAAGTATGCAACTGTAAGGGCTCTATAGATACACATCCAAGAATTACTGGTAATTTTTCTTCATTGCTTAAGTATACATTTCCAAAGCAATTAGTTAGTTACTACACAAATTGTATTAACATTATAATGCTGACATACCACCACCAGTAGCAGCCAGAGACACTAAAGTAGTACATTCTCCAATACAAAAGTTCAAATTATTACAAAAGTGTATTATATAACTAAATAATATTTATTATACTATAACCTTACAGCTGGGGGTAAAGAACCATAGTTGTTATAAGGACTGCAACGCTTGGTGAGAACTATTAGAATGATGGCCCAAAATGATTGTGTATGTGAGAAAACTGGGATCTAGTTCTCTGCCGCAAAAACTCTAAATTATGAAATTCTGTTCTGTTCAGTGGTATTCTCACCAGCATAATAGGGCTGGGAATCTTAACAGGGTAATATAGAAACTGTTTTAGGGCTGCACAGGTTGCACTGTAAATCCTCTGATAATAAGGTATATCGGCATCTTTTAAAATTCAGCCCTCTCCCCTCTGCCTAAAAAGGCAAGATTGAGAGTTTAAATATAAAACACACATATTGTTAAGACAGGGAACAGTAAACTGTCAAGCCAAGGAGATAGCTCTCCAGCAATGTTAACACACCAAGGAATATTAGGAAATTGTAAAAATCCAATGTATTGTCCAGTTTTCATATACATTTGCATTTCATTGTAGCTGAGACACTGAGGGGCCAGTTTTACTTCCACAGTTTCAAGTCATGATTCTGAAATTGTCCAACATGACTCAGGGAATTCATCAGGAATATCAATTTTAGAAAATAAAAGTGGGAGGGAAGAGCCAAACGAGGGGAGAAGGTCATGTTAAGTGTCCCTATGAACATAAGTTAGAGAAAAGCCTCATTACTGATTAACTTCTTTTTAAAATACATGTTTTGGCCAAAAAGCTAGCCAGCTGTCATTTTAACTCACTTAGATGGCTGAAATTAACATCCCCCAGGGGATTTGCATATGGAGGATGGAAAGGGAATGCTAGGTTAACGCACTACAGCTCTGGCACTTTAATTGACTCCACAATAAAATTGTGAGTAGCTTTATTCATAGTTAAAATGGGCTGGTAAAGAGAGGGTGATTATGGTGCCGTGTCTGGCGCTTTAGCTTTATCAAAGCTGTCACAGGACACAGGGCATTGTTCATTTTATCTAAAATGCCAACAAAATCCACAAAAACAGCCTGAAGGGTGTAAAGAGAAGGTCTTTCTTATCTCGGGCATATAAAGAACTTAGTTTGTACATTATGAATAATGAGCAGGGAAGAAAGAGACAAGGAAATCAGCTTTTTCAATGTTTCTGTCACTGAAAATCCTCCCCCGCTCTCATGGGACCGAAGTTCTGGTTAGCAACAAAAATTTCAAGGCACAGCCAGTGGTGCTTTCTACAGTTACATAGTTTTAGGCCTGAGAACATCCTTCCCCAAAGACATGACCCGAAGAATTTTTGGCTAGCATCAGTGTTCTGTTTGTAATTTTTTAAAAGTTCCCATGGTTTAAATCTGGTGATCATTAAAGAAGCAGGCATTTAATGAAAACTGGATTAGGATCAGAGAGACTTACACCCCTCCTGCCAAGACTTCAAGACCCTAAATTCTACAGAAGGTTGATTTGGAGAATGGGAAGTGAACACAGAGCTATTTTAAAACCAGTCTCACCAGTCTGTTTACCCAGTCCCATAACCAGTATCATTATTTTAGAGGAAAGAGTATTTGGAAATGCTGTGCTGTCCAGAAATAGGTGATTTACACTGAAGGAATAATTCCGGGGAAAGACAACAGGGAAACACAAGAAGATGATGCCCTTGCACAATGTTATTATTTCTTCTTTCCTCATGACCCACACAGACACATATGCTGGTGATAATTCCAGATGGATAGGTGTGTTAGGGTGGCAACAAAATAAAACAGGAACCCAGTTGGCACCTTAAAGACCAACAAAGGTCTGTTCCAGCAGAAATGTTCACGTCAGAGCTCACTTCATCAGATGCAGCACCCAATACTTTCTTGATTCCTCCACTCTCCAAAGTAGCCCCTTATCAGTTAAGTCTTATCTATACTTTTCAATATAAAATCTCTCCAAACAATACAGGATAAGAATAACACCACAAGCTTTAGAATGGAAGAGGTGAAGATGTCACTGCCATAGAAGCAATTTTCATTATCCAACAGGGCAGAAATACCCCTACTCAGGACTATTTTTGGGCAAGAACGCACAGGAACAGAGTTCCGGCTGGCTTCAGAGTTGGTCACGCCCACTACAGCCAAAACCTCTGCATGCGTGGCTACAGAGGAAAGGCCTGGAGAGCAACCCCCCTGGCGACTCTGAGGTGGGCCAAGGGGGGCCCTGGAAGTGCCTTCCCCAGTCTGTCCAAGGGCTGGCTTGCCCGGGTGCCCTGCAGCCGCGCGGGGCCCAGGCAAGCCAAGGGAAGTCATGGGGGGTGGCCTAATATGCTAATGAAATGTGCTGTTGGGTATGGCCTAATATGCTAATGAGTTTCTGCTGTTGGGTGTGGCCTATTATGCTAATGAGTTCCTGCTGGGCTTTTTCTACAAAAAAGCCCTGCCTCTACTCTTTTGTTGTTGTTCACTCACACAGTTGAGTCTAACTCTTCACGACCCCATGGACCACATCACACCAGCCCCTCCTGTCTTCCATCGTCCTCCGGTGTTTGCTTAATTTCATGTTCATTGCACCAGTAACCAGTGTTTCCTCTAAGCTGAGTTAGTGTGAGCTAGCTCACAGTTTTTTAGCCTCTGACTCACACATTTTTGTCTTGGCTCAGGAAGGATGGCTCCAGAGCAAACTAATGTATGCAGTAGCCAAATTGCTCGCTCACAACTTTAATGCCAGTAGCTCACAAAGTAGAA
>NW_015173711.1:27225-38488 GCF_001447785.1 Gekko japonicus | reverse complement strand
AGCCACTGATGGACTTCTGCTCCATATGCTTATCTAATTCCCTCTTGAAGCTGTCCATGCATGTAGCTGCCACCACCTCCTGTCGCAGTGAATTCCATGTGTTAATCACTCTTTGGGTAAAGAAATACTTCCTTTTATCTGTTCTAACCCAACTGCTCAGCAATTTCATTGAGTCCCCATGAGTTCTTGTCTTGTGAGAAAGGGAGAAAAGTACTTCTTTCTCTACTTGCTCTATGACATGGATAATCTTATAAACCTCGATCATGTCACCCCTCAGCCATCGTTTCTCCAAGCTATAGAGCCCCAAGCGCTTTAACCTTTCTTCATAGGGAAAGTGTTCCAACCCTTTTATCATTCTATTTGCCCTTTTCTGCACTTTTCCCAATGCTATAATATCCTTTTTGAGGTGTGGTGACCAGAACTGTACACAGTACTCCAAATGAGGTTGCACCATTGATTTATACGGGGCATTATGATACTGGCTGACTTGTTTTCAATTCCCTTCCTAATAATCCCTAGTATAGTGTTGGCATTTTTTATTGCAGTTGCACACTGTCTAGACATTTTCATTGAGTTATCTACAACTACAAGATCTCTCCCTTGGTCAGTCTCTGCCAGTTCGAACCCCATCAATGTGTATTTATAGTTAGGATTTTTGGCTCCAATATGCATCACTTTGCACTTGGCCACATTGAACCCCATTTGCCACGTTGACGTCCACTCGCCCATCCTCGAAAGAACCCTTTGGAGTGCCTCACAATCCTCCCTGATTCCCACCACCATGAACAACTTTGTATCATCTGCAAATTTAGCCACTTCACTGCTTACTCCCAACTCCATCATTATTAAACAAATTAATAAGCATTGGACCAAGTACTGATCCCTATGCACGGGTGGAAACTAGTCATAGGGTCGAAAATACTGATTTTACTGACCAATTTTTAAAAAACAAACCAAATACTGACAAATTACTGAACAACTTAATGTCATCCTACTGATAAGCTAGCATTTTAAATGTAAAACTAGGAGGGGGCGGAGCGACACTGATGAGAGCGGTTGCTAGCTGAGCTTGCTCCCGTAGCCACCCGCCGAAATCGACTTTTAATTAAAAAAAAATACCTCCTTTTTCTCACGAAAAAGCAATGGGCAAAACTTCTAAGACTAAAGAAGCCAGAAATAGCTTACAAAATTTTGCAGTCTCAACATATTTCACGAGAGATTCAGCTGCTAAAACTCTGGGGTCTAATAACACCAACGAAGACAATATGGCGTCTGGAAACAGCTCACCATTCCCTAGACGCAATGAGGACAATGACATGGCTCTGATCACCAGAAAATATTTTCAAGATTTAAAAATGGACCTTTTACATACCCTGACTTCGAGTGTGTCGGAGCTTCTACAACTTATACAGGTACAACTTAATGAACTTGTTAAAGACTTAGCTGATACCTCTAAAATAGCAGAGGAAAATGTCGAGCAAACTCTTAATATTCAAGAAGAAATCAAAACAATGCAAACTGTAGATAAACAATATGCTTCCAGACTAAATGCGTTAGAGAACAGATGGAGACAACTGAATTTGAAGTTTCGTGGTCTGGAAGAGGGCACGAAAAAGGGGAAAGATGTTGTCCAAACTCTTGCTGAATGGCTGTCAAAAATCCTGAAAATGGAGGAAGGAAAATTCCCATTATTCTGAAAGCATATCGTCTGGGACCCTTGTCTTCAGCTAAAAGGAATCATCCTAGAGATATACTGGCACAGTTTCTCTACCCTAAGACAAGGGACAGAATACTTCGGGAAGCCAGAATTAATGGCTCGTTAGACTTTCAAGGCGACAAAATACAAGTTTTATTGGACCTTTCTATTGAAACCTTTTGCATCTAAACTTTTTAATGCAAACATCAGATTTCGCTGGAGCTCTGCATCGGATATTCAAGTCTATAAGAACGGCTCCCTTCCACAAGCTACAGATATTCCTTCAGGTATCAAGCTTCTCCAAACTTTGAACTTACAGCTTACAGAGGAAGAAAACCGCCTCTTAAACACTTAAGTTTTATACCGTGTCTTCCTGTGTTCTTACTCCAGCATACCTCTAAAAAGGGACATTTGTGAGTAGCTATTGGTGTTTCAATGCCTTATGTTTTAATTTTGATCTGCATAATATGGTCTAAAGAATGTAAAAACAAAAAAATTTAAGCTCTTTATAAGAAGATGCAGACCTCTTTCACAGTTTAAGAATGAGCAATATGCACTGTATCCAGGGTATTTAAGTGTTTTTGTTTTTACCTTCTATATGACTTAATGTAGCTAGACGTTATAAAGGAGATATATCTTTGATAATTATACTGGTATAATTTATACACCTTCATGGTTTATGGTTACATTGCTTTTAGTTTATTTATCCCGGTTCAAACTCTATTGCTGAACAAAGGTTTTTACAGATGTTAGATTATTTTATACTTTATATGAAGTCTTATACTACTCAATTTTTAATAATTAGCATTTATTTGTATTATAATGGTTTAATCTAGTCACTTTTTGCACTATACATGACGTAATATATTAGTGTACTAATTCAATTCAGGCATTTATTACTATAGTAATATCCCAGACTGGTTTATTTTATTTAAAAATCTTACTAATCAAGTTGAAAGAAATACCGATAAGTAAGTTAAATTACTTTTCAACGTATATGAAGGAATATACGCTTGCTACATCGTATTTTATATGAAATAATATACTAACGCATTTTTACAATATTAACTTTTTTTGTATTATATATGTCTAGCTTAATTATGCTGAGAGAAATGCAGACGATATCATCAGCATATAGTCCCATTTTAGTTTTGTCTACTCCTCTAACTACTCCTGTAATTAAGCCTTCAGCTCTTATTGCGTGTGCCAAGGGTTCTATGGAAATAGCGAAAAGCAGGGGTCGTTTCGTAGAAAAAGAGCTAGGGGAACTCATTAGCATAACTCATTAGCATATGCCACACCCCCTGACATCACAGGAAGTGTGTCATAAGGCCACACCCCCTGACATCACCGGAAGTGTGTCAGAAGGCAACACCCACCACTCAGGCTCCACCCCAAAAATCTCCAAGGTATTCCCAACTCAGAGCTGGCGAGCCTATCTGGTGGCACACATGGGGGGAAATAAGCAAACCACCCATGTCAGGTAAAGAGGGAGGATACGAGAATACCAGGTCAAAATATTTTTATTCTCCTTGGCATTGATGGCTGAGGTGATTTAGTGTTCCTTTTCTGTTTGAATGGCAGCCTTCCTCCATGTTATAGTTGACTGCCATTTACTGTTTAGTACCACGGTAAGTGTAGGCTGTGATGCAAGATGCACATTCAAACAAATAGACAATCAGGATCAGGACCAGATACTGAGGACATAAACAATAAAGTGAGACTCCAGCAGGGGCAGGATAGCAAGTCAATCTTCTCTGTTGGTCCTTTTACCCAGAGATGCCAGGGATTGAACCTGGGACCTTCTGCATGCCAAGCAGATGCTCTATCACTGAGCCACAGACCCTCTCCAATACACACACATCATTTCTGTGAGCTTGGTACAAGCATGATAGTTAACACCCCTTGCATCAAGGAAAGGCCTACTGTGCTGGAGGAGGGTGATACCATGAAAGGATCCAGCCCTATTCATCTGCCCAGTACCACCTGCTCAGGGGCCATCAGAAGGTCCACCTGCAGGGCCAGAACTCCAGGAGCCCTCCCACTCTTGCCCCCCAAGCACCAAGAATGCAGAGCATCACTGCCCCAGACATAAGAACATGAGAGGAGGTCTCCCATCTAAATACTTGCAGAGTCAACCCTGCTTAGCTTCCAAGATCTGCAGTTCTTGAGCTGATGGGGACCTCTGGAAAACCTGGACAGGTGGCACGCTAGACTTAGTGGACTATACCTCCCCTAAAAAAAACCAGTGCTTTTTTAAAAGTATGATGGCCAATGTGGTGGCCCAGGAGCTATTTTTCGAGGATAGGGCTCTCAAAGGAGATAACAACAGATTAAGAAGAAGAGGAGATTGGATTTATACCCCACCCTTAACTACCCAGAGGAGTCTCAGAGGGGCTTACAAACTACTTTCCCTTCCCCTCCCCACAACAGACACTCTATGAGGTAGGTGGGGTTGAGAGAGCTCTGACAGAAACTGCTCTCTTTCAAGAACAGCTTGCCAGAACAATATGAGCAATATCCTGAGGAAATTGTGGAACCTGCCAAAAGTGAAACTGAAAACAAATTTCATAAATACACAGGAATGCCAGGTATCTGGAATCCCACAATTTTTTTTTAAAAAAATATCAGAATATACAGTGCATATGGACTGATTCACAGAAAAAGACACTCAAAGCCATTTTAAACAGTATATCACTCAACTGACTGAAGAGGCTATTGCCTACTACCATGTAGTATTAAAGAATCAGCTGCATAAAACCATCAGCAATCCCAAGCCTAAGGCCACCTAGCAAGCTCCTGGCAGAGGCATAGGCGAGGGAGCCCAAGCCTTCCATCTGGTTCATGGGGAGGGACGGGAGGGCTGCTTCCGGGTCCATGCTCTGGGCAGCCCCCCCAGCCCAATTTGGGGAAGAGGGCAGACCAAGCTGAGCCACCCAAGCCCTTAACCAGCCCACACACCCACCCTTCCCCTGTTCCTGGGACTGAAACCCCCTTCAGAGCCCCCCACCCCCGGAAGCCAAGTACACCCTGTCCAGGGCCGGCTCAAGGTGTTTTTGTGCCCTAGGCGAAGCTGCCTTGTGGCGCCCCCTCAGCACAGATGCCAACCTCCCGGTGGGGCCTGGAGATCTCCCAGCTGGTCGCCTCTTGGGGGAGGTCGGGCAACAGAGGCTCCCTCAAAGTCCCCAGGCAAGCAGAGGGGTGCATGCTGTGGGGCAAAGGGGTCAGCTGAAGCCCAAGTGGGGAGTCCTGGCGTGGGAAAAAAGGAGGGTTGGAAAGGAAGGCATGAAGACACCAGCAACAGGCCATAGGCTGTTCTCACCCGCCCTAAAAGGACCATCCTGCGGGGAAGCGGGGAGCGAGCTGTTTCCCCGACTTTGCAGCCTCATTGCCGGGTCCCGTGCGCCCCCCCTTACCTGGCAGCAGGCCACCTGGGCGTCTGCTCCCCGTCGAGGCTTTTCAGCTGCCTGTGGAGCAAGTCCCGCCGTCGCGGAGACCCTCAATCTTGGCCGAGCGAGCCTGCGCTTGGCCACCAACAACTTCAAAAAAGCAGCAGCAGCAGCACGACAACTTGACCAGGCCCAACAGGACCATCCCCAAAGGTTGCCCTGTATTGGCACGGCAGCGGCGGGCCCTGGTTTCGGGGAAGTTTCCCCACCAGCCAGAGGCTCCCAGGCCCGAAGAAGCACGTGCGGAGCAGACGCGTGATCTCGCACCGCAGTCAGCCCCCGCCACTTTCCCCACGGACGACCCTCTCCGTCCGTGTCAGGGAAAGGGGGCACTGGTGGGGGCAATCACCGCAGGACCGGCCAGATGGGCAACTGAGTTGGAGCGCCCTGGGCCAGACGCACACGACGGGAGTGCCGACTCGGGAAAGTTTCTGTTCGTCCCGGCCTCTTTTTGTGGCGAGTTAGGAGTCAAGGCGCTGGCTAGTGACGGGGCATTTTCCCAGCCAGTGCACCCAGGGTCCTGCAGGGTCAGCTGGCAGGCAGCCCCAAGAAAACCCCGAGAAGGAAGAAGCGCCCTGCCCGGCAACCCCCCCGAACTCGACGCGGCGTGGTCCCTCCCTGCCGGGCCTGGTGAGGGTGCAGACGGAGGCGCCGCTGCTGCTCCCAGGCACGCTCGCTCGGGTGCCGAAGTGTGACGGTGGGCAAGCCAGCCAAGTTCTTGCGCCGGGCAGGGCGCATGTGGGGGGGAGCCAATACATGCAGCTTCCTGGTTGCAGCCGGCCAGCTCGGCCTACAGCAGCACCTGCAGGCTGCGCACCTCTTGCTGGAAGAGCTGGGGTCAGCGCGGTGGGGGGTGCTCCTCGCAGCACAGGGCCTCCAGCTCCAGCAGCAGCACCTGGCTTCCTGGCCATTCCTCAGAGGCCAGTCTGAGAGGCGCAGTTGCCGCCGAGGAAGTTCAGGGGCGGGAAACGCGGGGCTTGCTGACTGGGGATGTGGCTGACTTGGCAGCAGAGTAGGGGAGAGCAGTGGCTCTCTGAACCGGCAGCGCTCACCTTGCACTCCCTTTTCGCGCCCCCCACGCCACACGGCTGGGAGTCGTCGAGGCTAGCGGTGGCCGGGCGGCCTCGTTGCCTCCTCCCCGGCACGGGCTGCCTTCTCTCCTCTCGCCTGCCTTTGTCGCCTGCTGGCCCCCGAGTGAGTGAAGCAGCCCGGCCAGGAGCTGTCGCTTCGCTGCCCTGATTCCACTGGGGTACGTTCGCCTTCCCTGTCCAGCCTCGCTGGAGAACTCCTTCTGGCTGAATGAGGGCCGCGGGGCGGCCGGAAGCATGGGTCGGGGCTTTGTCATGTGCCCCGCCCCCAACGCACCTCACCGGGGGAAGGTAACAGCGTTCCGTGCGCCTTGGTGTTTAGTCATGCCAGCCACATGACCACGGAAATGTCTTTCGACAGCGCTGGCTCTTCGGCTTTGAAACGGAGATGAGCACCACAACCCTAGAGTCGGATTCAACTGGCTTTTGAGCAAGGGAACCTTTACCTTTACCTAGCTGCCATTAGAGAAGATAATATTTTCATATTGTGGTTCAAAATAGATATAGGTCTATATGAAGATGGAAGGTCTTTATCCTTACCGGGCTTAGGTATTACAACTATACTTGCTTCTGCCCAGGAACCGGGGTGGTTGGGAGAAGCTGGTTTTTGAGAGGGCAGAATGTCAGCTATGCTGCCATGCTGGTTCAGGAGGCCATAGGCTTCCCTTTCCTGTGTACTAATTATTGCTGCATTCCTTCTGTGCTTCTTCTCTGCTGTAACGCTGTTATCTCTAAGATGTGCAGGTGATGTAGTGTCTGGAGCTCAGGGAAGGCCGTGGGAGCGCTATCAGTTTCCAACTCTGGCTCTAATGGTCTGGAGCTATTCTCCCGCGTGCGGGAGTCCGGCTTATTGGCTTAGGGACAGGGGGGTGCATACGAATGCCCTATATCCCATTATGCTTGTAGGGGTGATGCCATTCTTAACAGTGCTTCTGTTAATGCATCTATAGCTCTTCAATAAAGATAAGCGTGTACTTTCTGATAAGCGTGTACTCTGTTGCTGGCTGTGGAACCTGACAAAAGGTCTCCTAATCTAATCATACCTTTTTCTTTCCAGGTATTAAACACAGAAGTATCTTTAGCTGGAGGGAACCAGGACTGATTTAAAAAAACAGTCATTGGAGATACTCCTAGTGCTAAAGTTGGACGATATTTAGTCCATAGGTCTAAAGTAAATTTCAAATAAGGATTTGTTCTTTTTAGCTGGTTTTTTGCAGGTATACTATGCCATATAATCTCATATAAGTTGTCTTTTACAATTTGAGCTTGTTCCATCAAAACCCAAGGTTTATTTTGGGTTATATGTGCATAATCCAACATATTTTTTTAGTTGGGTTGCTAAATAATAATTTTCAAAGTTGGGTAGTCCCACACACCCCATTTTAGTGGGTCTAGTTAAGATTGTATAATTAACCCTAGGTTTTTTTCTGATCCCAAATAAAGTTAAGAATAGTTTGTTTCCATTGTTTAAAAATATTGGGTTGGATTTTAATGGGCAAATTCTGAAATAAGAGCAAAAATTTTGGGAACACAAAAGTTTTAATTGTTAAGATTTTTTCTATTAATGAAAGATTTAACTTTTGCCAGATACTAAATGAATCTCTAATATCTTTTAATAATGGTGAAAAATTAACTTGAAAAAGATCTATTAGATTCAATGGAATTAAAATTCCTAGGTGCCTCCATAGTTTGGTAACCCGACGAAAGGGTAGTGTTAATAAGGTTTTAGTTTGAGACTGTATATATATAGGATACAATTCAGATTTTCCATAATTTATAGTATATCCAGATATTTTACTTCGATAGATTGCATTAATGAACTTAAAGATGTAGTTGGATTAGAAACATAAAATACAGCATCATCAGCAAAAAGGCTGAGTTTATGCTCTTGACCTCCCACTGTAATACCAGTAATCTTAGCTGAATTTCTAACAACAAATGCTAGGGGTTCTGTACTGCCCAGACATCGGATTCTGGCAGTGAGTATTAACCAGACAGACGTTAGAGGCAAAGCTTATCACAGGAATCCTTATAGTGTGAAAAACATAGGCTTACTTTATTCCATAACACGACAAGGTACATCTGTTGGCAACGCATAACAGTCCATCGGTAAAGAGCAGTACTTCTCTTCAGCTAACTGTCTCCACGGGTGTAGTGGAACCAACCGTTCAGAAGGGGGCGTGGCCAGCAGCTGTGTCTCCCAAGAGTCCTTTGCAAAGTACAAGCTGTTAACCCTATAATTACCATACCCGGACAGCACAGATTCTAAAAATATAGCAAAGAGGATGTCAGGTCTCATGAATTCAACGTAGTCACACTTATAGAAAGGATAACTTTATTGATAAACATGAGTCACTGAACAGCTTCTCTGTTCAGAATAACCCAGAAACCCCGGAGAAGGAAAGCTTAAAGCGAATTCAAAATGGTTACAGCCAATGGTTATAATTCCCGCCCGAGCCAAAAAGCCTCTTTTGCGCGGCTACTTTCCTGGGAGACAAACGGCCAGGTTGTTTTTACTACAAAGCAGTTCTCACAGTTTCCTCTCATTAAAATGAAGCACAGATCACTCTACTCCAACACCTGTGACCTTGGGAGAGATAGCAAAGCAGTAAATAACTTCTTGCAAGCAGGCAGTGTCTAGGCATGCACATGGATACAGAAGTGGACCAGCGAGGGGGGGGGAGACATCAAATGCATATCACAGCATACATGAAACATGATCAGGAACTTAAAATATCAATTGGCAGCTTGCTGACAGAGGATTGGAGACAAGGGATACCCTTGTCTCGTTCCACGGTTAAGTAATAGTTTTCCTGATCTATAACTATTTATATTTATTTGTGCAGTTGGACATTCAAAAAGGGAGTCAATTACTTTTAGAAAATGCAGGCCAAATTTTATCGTTTTTAAAACATTTTGAAGAAAGGAAATTTCCACTTTGTCCAAAGCCTTTTCAGCATCTAAGGCTAAAATAAGAGATTATAGTTTTTGTGTTTTTCCATAGTTCTCTTTGGAATAAAGCCAGATTGATCTAAATTTATATAATGGCCTATTATTCTATT
The DNA here is from genome assembly GCF_001447785.1 of Gekko japonicus. Classification (NCBI taxonomy): domain Eukaryota; kingdom Metazoa; phylum Chordata; class Lepidosauria; order Squamata; family Gekkonidae; genus Gekko; species Gekko japonicus. The sequence goes on along the minus strand of NW_015173711.1, from coordinate 29,193 downwards.
TAGACGTGTAGCAAAAATAGTAGAAAAATTTTTTAGGCCATGGCTCAATATAGAAATTGGCCTATAAGAGGCCGGCTCTAATCTATCTTTGCCAGGTTTATGAATTACTATTATCTTAGCCTCAGTCCATGTCTTTGGGAGTTGTCCTGACAACATAATTGCATTACAGATTTGTAATAGATGGGGAAGTAAAATATCCTTGAATGACTGTATGAGTCTGGGGTCAGCCTCCCCTGTCATTTCACCTCGAGGGCAAGCTAATTCAGACCTCCAGACAAGTAGCAAGATCCTCTCCTCTCGAGTAGGTCTCCTGTCCCTGGGTTCCCCTCCTGGGATGAAAGGAAGCTCTCACTGATTGCAGCATCCCACACACTTGCTTTCTCCAAAAGTCAACATATCTTTATTTAAGAGGAGCAAAGATTAAAAAACACAGCTCCAGAGATAAAAACACCGGGAGAAATAATCATATTCACAAGGACTTAAAACACTGAGGCAATGTGCTGAGTGGCTGAAGTAGTAGTTCTCAAGCTGCTAGAACGGAGACAGTCCTGAGCAGAGTGCTGGAAAGTTGGAATTATTCTCAACAGGAGGTTGGCAAGGCTACAACCAGGAGAAAAAGAGAATGAAAAGTCCTTTATCAAAAAGCCGCCTCAGCGGAAGAAACTTGCTTTCCTCTCCTGAACTGTTGTCTCTGTTCCATTGCCGGCCTAGTCAGTAACGGTGCGTCAATTAGCTGCAGCTGCCTCTTGAACAATTGCCCTACGGGGCCCAGATGGTATTTCACTTCAGAGCCTTAAGGGGGATGGAATACCATCTAAACCTACCGCTTTATTTGCTTTAGATTTATTAACGGCATCAATTAGTTCTTCTATAGTGATAGGTTGATCCATTAGGTTCATATGTTCTTTTGACAGAGTAAAATTAAAATTAATATTTTTCAAATAATTTGGAATTGCTTCTTCTGAGGGTGATGAAGTGCTATAGAGTTCTGAATAAAATTTATAAAAATTAGAATTAATTTCTTTGGATGAAGTATGTATAAATCCTTCTGGGGGGGTGTTGCATGTATTAAGTTCAAATTATGTTTTTGATCAACTCTATGCTTTAATAAAGTTAATGATCTAGGAGTTTTGGTAAGATATTTTTGTTTTAAAAGGGCTAGTTGTTTTCTAATAGAAGAAGTTTCAATTAAATCTAATTTTTTCCATTCTTGCTCTAGCTTATGTAAAGTTTTCTTCCCACCAAATTTACTATGGCGTATTTCTAAAGCTTTTATATTTTGCTGCAATTTAGAAATAATTCTTTGCTTTTCTTTTTTATAGATGGAAGCCAAAGAAATAATTTTCCCTCTAATTACAGATTTACAAGCATCCCATACCAAATCTGATGAAACTCCACAATCAGAATTAAAATAAAAATATTCTTTTATTTCCTTTATAATTTCCTCGCAAAAACCTGGGTTTCGAAGGAGCAGTTTATTAAATGTCCCGTCTGGGGCTTTACCATCATGAATGCTTTTTGTAAAAGAACAGCTAATCCAAGAATGATTCAAAATTGTTTTAGGGTCTATTTCAGTATTTATTATTTGATTTAATAAAGATTTACTTGCCAATATATAGTCGATTCTTGTATGGATATTATGGACCTGTGAATCTATATATCTAATAGCAAAGGCGCACATCGGTGGCACCTGGGGGGCAGGGAGATTTTCCTGTACACTTGGGACAGTCCCCAGGTGTGCACAAAAATCTAAAAAGTAGGGGGGGAAATCCCCCCAAAAGTAAAAGAGCCTTCCCTGCACATACGCAGGGAACGGTCTGGGAACTCTGCGGCGGGCTGGCGGTTGGAAGCCGCTCAGGCCCCACCACAGGAGTGGGGGGAAGGGGAGGAAACCGGGGAAGGGGGGTGGAAGAGATTGGCGAGGCCCAGCAGCTGGAAGCCGCTTGGGCCTTGCCGCAGTAGCCGGGG
>NW_015173711.1:17997-27133 GCF_001447785.1 Gekko japonicus | reverse complement strand
CCCCCGCGAGTATCGCGGGTCCCCTTTCTTTTCTTTTCTTAAAATAAATTTATTTAATTATTTTCCATATCAAACAGTAATACAAAATTATAATCATTTACAACATATTTTGGAGTTAGACATTTTTTTCCAACCAACTGTCTACTTTCTGCCATCGTTTTTTAAACACATTTTCATCCTTTCCTGACAAAATCATGTTTACTTTATCCATTTCTTTTATCTCTATAATTTTTGTAATTAATTCTTCTTTACTTGAGATTTTATCTGATTTCCAACATTTAGCTATCAGAATTCTGGATGTAGAAAGAATGTATAATATCAAGCGTGACTCATTATATTTTATCCCTTCTGGTAACATATTTAACAAGTATATTTCTGTGTCCAACGTGAGTTCTATTCCCACTATCTCTATGATTAGTTGTTTTATGGTTTTCCAAAATTTTACTACTTTTTCACACCGCCACCATATGTGACAATATGAACCTATGTTCTTTTTACACCTCCAGCAGTTTCCTGATACATTTTTATAGCATTTTGCTACCTTATCTGGAGTCCAATGCCATCTGTAGAACATTTTAAAAATGTTTTCTTTGTAGGGTGTAGCTCTTAGCAGTTTTATTGAGTTCCACATTTTGTTCCATTTCTCTATACTTATGTTAGTTCCCAGATCCTTCATTCACTTTCTCATACATGGCTTTATTATTTCCGTATGCATCTCCTCATTTAGTAAGAAATTATATAGTTTTTGTATCATTTTATCTGCCGAAGACAGCCAAATTTTGTCCAAATCTGATTTTGTTTTTGCAAAATTTCTTATTTTATCTTTAGCAAACTTTGATTTTAATTGTATTTTGTCCCAACTTGTAAAGTTAATGTTTAATGCTTCAAAAGATTTCAATTCATTCTCTTTTGTTAGTAGATCTTCATAGCTGACGTACTTATTTTAATTAATTAAGTTTGGCATTATAAAGGCCTCCAATGGTGATACCCATCTAGGTATTTTATCATAGAATTTGTCCTTTAGCCTTCTCCATACTTTTATTAGAGCTTCTCTTATGGTATGCTTATGGAAAGTTTTTTTGTGTTTTGTCTTTGTCATACCATACATAGGCGTGCCAGCCCTTCTAATTTTAGCATCCTTCTGTCTTCTAGTGTTAACCAGTTGCGTATCCATCCCATCGCCACTGCGTTGTAATAGAGTTACCAATTTGGTAATTCTAAACCTCCTCTTTCTTTTTTGTCGCAAAGCAACTTTAAGCTGATACGTGCTCTTTTAGCTTGCCATATAAATTTTCTTACTATTTGATCTATTTCTTCACATATTTTATAATTTTTCAATACCGGTATCGTTTGCACTAGAAACAAAAAAATGGGGGGAAATGTTCATTTTTATGGTTGCAATCCTACCCATAAAGGAGATATGGAAATCCTGCCATTTTTGTAAATCCTTCTTAATTTCTTCTACTAGCGTTTTATAGTTATTTTCATATAGTTGTGCATTTTTGTTTGTAATCTGTATGCCTAGATATTTCACTTTGTTTGTCACTTCCATTGTTGTATTCAATTGTATATTCTTTATTTCTTCTTTATTACAATTCTTTGTTAGAATCTTAGTTTTTTAAATATTAATTTTAAGACCTGCTAGTACGCCATACTCGTGAATTTGGTCCATTAAATGTACAATAGATTTTGTGGGATCCTCCAGAATAAAGACTAAGTCGTCCGCGAAATGTTGGAGTTTATATTGTTCCCCTTTAATTTTAAGTCCGGTAATATTTGTATTGTTCCTAACCATATCATTTAGAGTCTCTAAACAGAAAATAAAAAGCAGTGGTGAAAGAGGGCAGCCTTGACTTGTTCCTTTTTGAATGGGTATACTTTGCGTTAGTTCCCCATTAACAAGTATTTTGTTCCCTGTATATGGCCAGAATCGTTTTCATGAAGTTTTCCCCGCATTCCCATTTTTCTAGTTTGTATTTTATAAATTTCCAATTTACATTGTCAAAGGCTTTCTCCACATCTAAGAATACTAACGCGAGTTGTTTTCCCGAATTATATTCATAGAATTCTAGAATGTTTATAATCGTCCTTACATTGTTTTTTATTTGTCTTTTAGGGAGAAAGCCCTACTGGTCACGATGTATTACTTGGACCATCACCTTTTAAAATCTTGCTGCTAATATTGATGCAAAGATCTTATAGTCTACATTTAGAAGCGAGATGGGCCTGTAGTTTTTGATCTGATCTTTTTCTGTGTTAGCTTTATGTATTAAAGTTATTATAGCATCGTTCCATGTGTTTGGTGTTTTTCCTGTATTCATTATATTGTCCATTCATTCTTTAAATGTGGGTACTATTTCTTCCACCAGTTGCTGCCAGATCTCTGCCGGAATGCGATCTGGCCCCGGAGATTTCCTTTTCTTTTGTTTTTTAAATGCCTCAGTTATTTCACACATTGTAATTTTCTCATTTAAGATTTTCTTCTGCTCCTCAGTAAATTTTTTCTTATTTTATTTCACGAAGAAGTTTTCTAATTCATGCTGGTTACATGGCATTAGTTTATAGAGTATAGAATTTTTCTACAATCTTCTTTAATTCTTGGTTCTTATATTTTATCTCTTGATTCTCATTTTGTAAAGCTGAAATTCCTCTTTTCTCTTTTTCTTTCCTCAGTTTGTATGCAAGCCAGCGAGTAGGCTTGTTCGCGTTTTCAAAATAGTAGGCTTTTGTGTACTCATTTTATTTGCTATCTCTTGTGTCAGTAGCAAGTTTACTTGGTGTTGAATCAGCTTTATTTTGATCAGCGTATCTTTCTCGTCTCCCTTTTTTGCAATAGATTCTTCTTTTTTTAATTCTTCTGATAGTCTTTTAAACTTTTCTCACTTTTGTTTTTTCTTCCATATCTCTTGTGTGATATATAAGCCTCTTAAATACGCTTTCAAAGTATCCCAAACTATGGTTAATGGCATATTTTCTGTCATATTTATTTTTAGAAATTCTTTTATATCTAACTTGATTTTTGTGACGAACTTTTTGTCATTCAGTAGCCCAGCATTTAGTCTCCATTTTGATATTCTTCCACTTTCCTGTAAGGATATCCACATTGGGTTGTGATCCGCAAACGTGTTGGGTAGGATTTCTATTTCTAAAAGATCTTTGGCCATACTTGAGTTTATCCAGATCATGTCTATTCTAGACCATGATCTGTGTCTATGTGAAAAATACGTATAGTCTCTTTTATGTGGATTTCTTGCCCTCCATATATCAATCATGTTAACTTCCTCTGCCAATCTTAGAAAACTGTTAGGTAATCTAGCACCTCCTTTTGTGCTTTTTTTGTTTTCTTTCTATCTTCTTTGGGGTCTAATACTGCATTAAAATCCCCAACTATGCAGATATTTTCCAGGTTTTCCATCGTTATTAACCTGTTAAGTTCTTTTTTTAAAGGTTCTTGGTTTTGATTCAGCGCATATATGTTTACAATCCATGTCTCTTTCCCATTTCTTTTAATTTCTACCATTACCATTCTTCCTTCATCAGATTTGTATTTAAGTGTTGGATGCAGTTTTTCATTTACGTAAGTAACCACTCCTCTTTTTTTGACCCTATAAATGGAGTGCCTAGTTTTTTACATTCTAAGTATTTTATATGATCTCCTTTATGTGGGTCTCCTGAAAGCAGGTTGTATCTACTTTCATTTTTAATACTTGGTGGAAAAGTTTTCGTCTTTTGGACGGATTATTCATTTCATTCACATTTACTGATACAAGATTTAGTTTTTAGTTGCCATCTTTTTTTCCTTTCTCTGAAATTACTATGTTTTTAAGTTGCAGTCTCGTGCGGATTTGTGACTCCATCTTAGATCTTAGTTGCTGTTTCTTTCTCTCCATTAATTCTTTTTTAGACAAGGTTTTAGATTTTTCATATCCCATTGGGTCTTGTACTTCCTCTTTCTCCTCTTCCTCTTCCTCCTCCTCCTTCTCTTCTTCATTGTCTCCACTTCTTTTCCCTTTATCTCCTCTCTTCTCTTTTTCCCATCCTAGATCTTCTCCTTCTTTATCCATGAGGTTTTCTAGTTTGAATATTGAGTCTATTCTATATCTTTTCATTTTATATGTAAAGAGCAATCCTTCTGATATTATTGTATTTCATTTTTTTTTAGTCATTTCGTTAACACTGCATAGATTTGACGCTTCTCCCTTACACGCCATGGTGTGTCTTTTAGTATCTTGACTTCCTCACCTGCTATTTTTAATTTATTTGTATTTGCCAAATGCAGTATTTGGTCTCTTCTTATTTTCTTGTTAAATTTAACATGTACTTTCCTGGAAGTTTTATGTTTTCTGGCATACGATCTTTTTCATCTCCTATATTAAATTGTTCCGCTATGTTACCTATCAGTTCTTCTCTTAGGTTTTTATTTACTTGTCCTGTTATATTTTGGAATCTTAGAATCAGTCCTGATTTCTCCATCTCTAACATAATTAGAGTCTTTTCCATTTTATCTGTTTTTGTTTTTAAATCCTGCATTTCTTGGTCCAGGTCTTCCACTTTTTTTTCTAAATCATTTGAATTCTGCACTATTTTTGCTATTTCTGCTTTTATTTAATCAGTATCTGTTTTCATTTGCATTGATATCTCCTCCATTTTGACTTGAATCGGTTCTTATTCTTTCTTAATTAGATCTGCCATGTGTAGTGATGCTTGTAATAAGCAATCCTGCATCATTGCCTGTAGATCTGTCATTGTGACCTGAGCTATGTTCGTTTTTAATTGTGACAGTCCCCCACTTTGACCTGGTGGTGTGAAAACTCTTTTGGTACCCCCTGATGCCATTTTGCTTCAATTAATCAGTTATTTTACTTTCTCTGGGTATTTCTGGGTTATTCTCCTAAAATGCTTTTTTACTATTGGTTTTTGCTTATTTTTCGTGTTTTTATGTAACTCTAGTCCTTATAGGTGTTTTTCCTTTTTTCCTTTCCCTCCTTCCCTTTTTGTTTACTTTTGTTTTATTGCCCCTGTTCTCTTATTTTCCTTTTATTTGTTGCGTTAAATTTGATACTTTGGAAGTTACCACTTACTTCCTGCTTTTAATTAACTCTTCTCTGTCTAGTATATTTTGTTTCTCTTTCTTTCTTTCTTTCTTTCTTTCTTTCTTTCTTTCTTTCTTTCTTTCTGGCATTTTTACCCCACCCTCCCCACAAGCGGGCTCAGGGCGGCATACAGGGGCTCAAGCCCAGCATAAAACCCAATAAAACAATAAAATCACAATTGTAACAATAACAATAAAGTGCTTCATTTAACAGATGGTCTTGCATAGTTTTCTTCAGGTCCAGATGGTCTTGAGTGGTTGTCTTCAGTCAGTCCCGTTTGGTTACCGCTGTCCAGTAGATACCAATACCATGTTGTTAATCGTATCTGGCTGGGTTTCCCAGGGCAATCCCACGGTCTATTAGATGGTATTAACCACTATTGGTGGTGGTGGCAGCAGCGGCCCCTATGCGAACGCCTGGCAGAAGAGCTCCATCTTGCAGGCCCTGCGGAACTGCGCAAGGTCCTGCAGGGCCCTGATCTCCTCCGGGAGCTCGTTCCACCAGGTAGGGGCTGCCACTGAAAAGGATTTAGCCCTGGTTGCAGCCAGTTTTTCCTCCCAGGGACCTGGAATCACCAAACGGTTTTGGGTCCCCGACCGAAGTGCTCTTGGGGGTACATGCGGGGAAAGGCGGTCCCTCAGGTATAAGTAGGACCCTGGCCATATAGGGCTTTAAAGGTAAGCACCAGCACTTTGAAACGGATTCGGTATGCTATTGCCAGCCAGTGCAGTGCCTTCAGCCCAGGTTGGATGTGTTCCCACTTAGGAAGACCCATCAGCAACCTGGCCGCCGCATTCTGCACTAGCTGCAGCTTCCGGATCAGCGACAAAGGCAGCCCCATGTAGAGAGCATTACAGTAGTCTAATCTTGAGGTGACCGTCGCATGGATCACTGTGGCCAGGTCATCACGGTCGAGGAAGGGAGCCAACTGCCGAACCTGCCTCAGATGGTAAAAAGCAGATCTGGCAGTGGCTGCTACCTGGGCCTCCATGGTTAAGGAGGAATCCAGGAGCACTCCCAAACTCCTAACCTCTGACACTGGCACCAAAGGCACCCCATCGAAGGTCGGGAGAGGGAGCCCCAACCCCAAACCATTCCGGCTCAGGCCCAGGACCTCCGTCTTCACTGGGTTTAATTTCAGCCGGCTCAGCCTGAGCCTCCCCGCGATGGCTTGTAATCCCCGGTTCAGATCTTCTGGGTCAGAGCCCGACCGGCTGCCCAACATCAGATAGAGCTGGGTGTCATCTGCATACTGATGACAACCCAGCCCATACCTCCTGGCTATCTGGGCGAGGGGGCGCATATAGATGTTAAACAGCATCGGGAAAAGCACTGCCCCCTGAGGCACACCACATTCAAGTGAATGCCTCTGGGACTGCTGTTCCCCTATCGCCACCCTCTGTCCCCGACCTTGGAGAAAAGAGGCAAGCCATTGAAGAGCGAGCCCCTGTATCCCCGTGTCAGCAACTGGTGGTCAACCGTATTGAACGCGGCCGACAGATCTAACAACACCAGTGTCGCCACACCACCTCGATCCAGATGCCTCCGGAGGTCGTCAGTAAGAGCGACCAGTGCCGTCTCCGTCCCATAACCAGGGCGAAAGCCAGACTGAAGAGGATCCAGGACGGAAGTGTCCTCCAGAAAGCTCTGCAGCTGTGTCGCCACCGCCCTCTCGATCAATTTGCCCAAATAGGGCAAATTAGACACTGGCCGATAGTTGGCCAATTCGGCTGGGTCCAGAGTTGGTTTTTTCAGGAGAGGGCAGACCATTGCCTCCTTGAGTGCCTCAGGGAACCGTCCCTCTGTGAGGGACTTGTTAACAATCTCCCGTATGGCACCTCGAAACCCCACATGGCCCGCCTTAATGAGCCAGGAAGGGCACGGATCCAGGTAGCATGTGGTTGGGCGCACAGATACGAGAAATCTGTCAACTTCCTCCAAACTGAGCAGGTCGAAACATACTAAACCCTGCGAGGACGTGCAAGGAGCCTCAAGTTCGCCCACTGTTTCAACTGTGGCGGGGAGGTCGCAGCGGAGCGCCAAGACTTTATCTGCAAAATAGCTCGCAAAAGCCTCACAGCCAATATCCAATTCCCTACTAATTTGTCTGCCCTGTGGCAGAACTGTCAAAGACCGAATTATTCTAAATAATTGGGTTGGGCGTGAGCTAGCGGACGCAATCTTGGCTGCATAGAATTCTCTCTTAGCAGCTTTGACTGCCATCTCATAGGATCTCATAAACGTCCTATAGGATGCTTCATCGTGGGCACGCCGCCACCGTCTCTCTACCCGTCTTAGTTCCTGTTTCATGAGCCGCAACCCCTAGGTGTACCAGGGGGACGGCCTAGTACGGGAGCACAGAGGGCGCCGGGGAGCAATCTCATTGATGGCTGTGGAGAGCCGGTCACGCCAGTCCCACACGAGCTCATCTAATGAGCCGCCAGGGGGCATCGGATCCCGCAGAGCCATCTGAAGCCGTACATGGTCCATTTGGCTCTGCGGGTGAGCGAAAATCTGCTCGCCGCCTAAACGGGGTCGGGGTGGGATATTCAGATGGGCCTTCAGGGAATAGTGGTCTGACCATGTTACTGCATTTGCAGTAATCCCGTCCACTGTAATCCCCGTAGTGAAGATCAAACTGAGCGTGTGTCTGGCCTGGTGCGTGGGGATCGATACAAATTGGGAGAGCCCCAGTGCTGCAATGGACGCCACTAGGTCCGCAGCCCGGTTGGAGGCCGCGTCATCAGCATGGACGTTGAAGTCACCCAGGACCAAAAGTCTCGGGTGCTCCAGCGCCCAGCCTGATACGGCCTCCAGCAGGGACAGCAGGCTACTGGCTGGTGCGTTAGGTGGTTGGTACACTAGCCAGATAGCCAAGCTCTCCTCAGTCTCCAGCACCAGGCCGGCACACTCCATGCCCGCGATCTCCGGTGAGGGGAGGGCCCTGAAGGAGTAAGCCTCCTGAATGAACAACACCACTCCTCCCCCCCCGTCCCTTAGTCCGCGATTGGTGTATGACCGAGAACCCAGGTGGGGCAAGTTGGGAGAGAGCAACAGTCTCCCCGTCCCGCACCCAGGTCTCAGTCATGCATGCCAGGTCCGCTTGCTGTTCTACGACGAAGTCACGAAGGACTGTCGTCTTGTTATTAATGGACCTGGCATTACATAACACCAATGACGAAGCGGGGTTCATCCTCCGTGCCCCACCACTGACTTCCCTCGGGATGGGTCATAGGCTGGAAGGGCACCGAGCCATTCTATTTCTCGGGGGCCTTCCCTTGTTCTTTTGCCTAGACCCACCGCTAAACTTCCCCCTCCCCAAGAGCACTGGAATAGGCTGCACCAACATACTATCTGTACCTCAGCCACTAACTTCCGGTATTGGCTACACTGGGCAGCTCCTCCGCCCCAAGGCTGATTGCAACAGCGTCAACGTTACTTATTGTGCCCGCTATCTAACGCCCTGTGATACACAAGGAACCCAATGTCTCTCCTCTATACAATATATCAATTAACTGCTCTGCTCTAAGCCCTGCCAGGAAATTCCCAATCCTCACCATATGTAGTTATCCTAACCATTCACAGAATGGTACTAATCTATGCTATATAATCACACTCTATCTCTCACATTCCCCTCTATTCGACAGTTTCAGTTCCAGTCCTTCCAGGTTCTGCGTCTGGGTGTTCACATGTGTCTCCTGGAGGCATAAAAAACTTGGTTTTTCTTTATACATTAGATTGGAAATGCGTCTTCTTTTAATAGGGTTTTCCATTCCCCTGCAATTCCATGATACAGATTTGTACAATTGTGTCATCAGTGACAAAAGCAAAAATTAAATTCCTATTAAGTTTCCCCAAAGAAAACTTATCAATTTCTAAATCTAAACTTACTACACTAAACTGTTTTTAAGAAGAATAATATCTAATAACTAACCCTACTTAGGGCAAAAATTCCAGTTTCTCTACAGGCCCTTAGGCTAGAAAGAAGGGCAGCAATTCAGTTGCCCTACGTAGAAATCTAACACTACCAGGGAGGGGTACTT
>NW_015173711.1:5538-17963 GCF_001447785.1 Gekko japonicus | reverse complement strand
TCCATAATAAAATATTATACATACATTTGATTATTAAGGGGAAAACAACATATTAATATACACTTAATCTTCCAACAATTCACTATTGTTTATATTTCACAATATGTTTAGCTAAGTGCTGCCTTATATCTATTAACTTAATAACATATTAAATTGAACTATCCAAAAAGAGTATTAAAATAATGAATTCCATAATCTGTTTCTCACACAAGGTCTTTTAAATATTTTTAACTGAACTAGAGTTTTTATGTAAGGGAAAAAATAAGGTAGACCATCTTGGTGAGATAAGAAACAGTATAATAACATCTATAAAAAAATTCTGTTTCATATTAAAATTTTCAAACACAAATTGTGTATGTGCTCAGTCTCTTATACATTAAAATATTTGGTAATTAAGAACAGTTAACCAGTTTAAAACATTTTTAAAATACCTAACTAGCTATTAACAGTTCCCAGTTCAAATTATGCATTTGCAAAAACAAATCTGTAGGAGCTTCTGCATCTCGTATGCTGCAATGCAATACTTTGTATGCAAGAATAAAACAGTTTCATTAGGCTTCAGTCAGCAAGTTGTTTTTCTTCATCAGGAGAAAGTAGAATCCCACATGTCTTTAATAATGCTTTTCCAGAAATATTATTATAAGCTTGCAGTTGTAGTCCATTACGATAAACCAAAATATCTGATGCTGGGCTCCACCTGAATCTAATTTTCCTTTCATATAGTTTAGATGAAAAGAGTATTAACGTTCTCCTTTTCTCCAGTGTTTCAGTCGAGAGGTCTAACAACACAGGGAATTTTTTGTCTTTATATGATAAGGAGCCTTTAAGCCTTGCTTCCTTAAGGACTTTATCTTGAGATCTAGGGTATACAAAGTTCACTAAAATGTCCCTAGGGCGGCCTCTGCTTGCTCTTGCTAATGGTCCCAGTCTATAGGCTCGAGCAATTGCTGGAGCTACTCCTTCTTCAAGTTGCAATGCCTGAGCTAGCCATGTGGACATTAAAATGGCTAGGTCAGTATTTTCTTCCATGCCTTCATCAAAACCATGGGATTTAAGGTTATGTTGGTGCCAGTGGTTTTCTAAGGCCAGTATACAGTTGTTAGTATTAGTTTCAAAAGTTTGCAGCTGCCTTAGCTCCTTTTGCAATGTTGTGCAAACTTCTGCATTGTGTTGTTTTCTGCAAGCTTGGTGGTTTCTTGGAGTTCCTTCATGAGGTCGGCAAGCTGGGTGTTAATAGGTTGGATGAGTTCCGTCATTGCTGCTTTTAAAGATTGATGTAAGTCTTTGTGAATGTCTACAAGTTCTTGTTTACTGATGGTAATTTCCTCAGTCTTGCAAAGTTGCAGAGGTCGCCATTGTAGTAGCTTCAGAATGCAAAGAGTTCTTAGCGGCAGAGATTGTGGGTTGAGTGAAAAAAGCTTTCACAGACTTCAGAGTTGTCTTGTTTTGTGAAGCTCTACTTCTGGTGTTTTTTTCCCATACTTGGGAGAAGTAAGTTAGGCTTTTTTCGATTTCTCTGTCGATTTGTTGGAGAGAGGTTAGAGAGCTCTAGCAGGATGCATCTGCCATTGTTCAACGACACTCTGCCCCCCTCCTTAGGTTTTTAAAGGTCAAAAACAGCCCTTTAAAATGGATCCAGAAACAAACTGGAAGTCAATGCAACTGACTTATCATGTTAGGTTCCAGATTAAATCCTGGTTACCTTATTTTGCACCAAAGTTTCCAATAAGTCATAAAAGGCAACTCAATGAACAGTATTGCCATAATCTAATCTGGATATTACCAAGGGATGCGTAACAGTGGCCAGGTCTACTTTCTCCATTAATTACTAAAATTGGTCAACCAGTCTAAGACGGAAAATGGCACTCTTGGCTTCTTCTGCAGCAAACTTATCTAGAGACAGCAACAGATCCAGGAGCACCCCCAAACTGCAAACTTGATTATCCATGTGGGCAGAGTTAGGGCTCCTTAACCACAGGTTAGGGCTTTATATCCAGAAACTGAAGTCACCAGATTGATAGGATGATGGAGGGTAAAGGAAAAGGACTCTGTACCTTTCCTAATTTGTTACTCTTTAAGGTGCTATTTGTACGAGCTGTGTCAGCAAGGACAATCTGGGTCTGCTACACTGTGCTGTGCAGCTATTAAACACAAAGAAGACTTATTCTTCAGCAATGGGTCATCTTATTTCATGTGCATGACCAGTTTCCATATATATGTGGTATTGCTGAACACACATACATGAAGCTGCATTATACTGAATCAGACTATTGGTCCATCAAGGTCAGAGTTGTCTACTCAGACTGGCAGCAGCTCTCCAGAGTGTCAGAAGCCTTTCACATCACCTACTATCTGATCTTTTTAAAATTGAAGGTGCTGGGAATTGAAACTGGGATCTTCAGCATGCCAAGCAGATACTCTGCCATTGAGCCACAGCTCTTCCCCCAAAGTGTACACCAAAAGCCTCCATGATGCACTAAATTTAAACTAAACTGCAGAATTTCCACCATTTAAGTAATACAAGGGTCCTTCCGTATGGGGGAGGGGATTAAGGTAAGCTCCCCCTTAAAAATGGCAGAGTTCTGAATTTCCTCCCCCTTTTGTCCCTTTAAAGGGCTTTTTTTCTTTTCCTTGCTAAACCACACTGTAGCGTTACAGTGTGGCACAGATGGGAAAAGGAGGAGAAATGGAGGTCTTGGGCCAAACAGCCTGGCATGATGTGCACTGTGCCTGTGCTTTTAGACAGACACAGTAGAGGGGGGAGGGAGAGGGACAGGGATGAGGGTTTTGGCAAGGAGCATTTGAACGCAGCTCCCACGTACTCCTGTGCCACGACTCCGCTGTCGTTGGGGCAGGAGCTTGGTGTGGAAACACACCAGGATCAGCTACTTACCATGTAATAAAAATACAGAGAGTCTTGTAGCACCTTAAAAACCAACACAGTTATATTTCAGCATAAGCTTTCATGGACTTAAAGTTTACGCTACAGCAAAACCATATTAGTTTTTCAGAGCACTACAAGACTCCTGTTTATTTTTTGTTGCAAAAAATACCTAAGCCTACCAAATGCCTTATAGTTTTCCATTGATCGCCACTAAAATATAACAGTGATTCACTGAAAACACAGTAAACAGCACAAAATACAACACAGTTATAGTTCTTAATAAAACTTATCTTAAGAAATTGGTATGCATACTCCAAAATGGATTTCTGGATTTAAACAGTAACTGAGTTAATAATGCTTAACATTAACAGAGCTAGTTTATGTAAACTGCAATTTACTGAAACCCCTAAGGCCTAATTGAGTAAGATCAGGAACCAGATTTAATCAACACCAATTCATGTGCAACACAAGCAGCATGTTAAGAATCAACTGCTCTACAGAATAGTAGTGCCTGAGCTCTGTGGAATGGAAGAAACCTAGAAGAAACCCATGCCCGAGTGATAAACCAGAACCCTAGTTGTATATACGCACCATATCACCAGCTAAACCCCCATTCTCCATTAGTGATGGCACTTGTTTTTACTGGTCCTGTTCTTTTGCCTTTAGCCGCAATCTAAGTAGCCGCAATCTAAAGTAAATAAAGTAGGCAAATGCTTCATGCTGGGAAAAGTTCTAATTGCTCAAGGTGCTGTTGGAGACATCAGAGCAGAACCATTTTTTAAAAAACTGGCAACCCCACTCTTGGGTAGCCAGTGATGAAATCACATAAAATGATGGCTAATATGATGACTGTTGTGTCCTGGAACCGCCACCAGGCAGTAGCCAGGCGAGCTGAGCTTGATTCCCAATACGACCTAACGCGGTGGTACCGCTGAAGGTGTCCCTAAATTGCACTTTAGTTTTATAGCCATCTAATGAATGTTTTATATTGACCGGTTGTGTTTTAACTGATGTCTTGTATTTTTATTGTGAATGTCAGTTTTTGGAAGCCGCTCTGAGCCTGCCCAGCGGGGAGGGTGGGGTAAAAGTAAAATAAATAAATAAATAAATAAATAAATAAATAAATAAATAAATAAAGAACAATAGGGACTAGGCTCCTAAGGTCCACTAAGGGAACCAATAGAAACCTTGGCGGGAGATTCAAACCCCCCAATGAAATCTAGGGGTGTTCCCTTTGGAAATGTATATAGTTGGCCACTTGGCCATTTGATGTTGGTTTTGTAGTGTGAAAGTACTGAGTAAAAATGTGTTTCTTATGTCGTGGTCCGAGTCATGATGTATCGAACCAAGTACTTTTCAGTGGCGATGAGGACGGGATACTGACGAGTGAGCCTGACTCGTACCGGCATCGAGCCTCGCTACCGCTCACCGCCGCCACTGGAGTCATGACCACCGTCCATCACTATCAGCATGAGCGACCCTGAGTCCACAACCAGCACAGAATCGAGCACCAAGCCCAAGGAGGAAGTATCCGTGCCCTGCACACTACTGAACCGCAACGCGCTGCCGCTCGCACCTTCCAACCGAAATCGCTCCCCGCAATGCGCTAGAACCACAGCCACAGCCCACGGAAGTTTGGAAAAGTTCGACATTTCATGGCCCGAGCTGTGGGACTCATGGATGGACCAGCTGACCTGCTACCTAGCGCTCAACAGCTTCGCGGACGCCGGTAAACGGAGGGCCCTGCTCATCAGCTCATGCGGTACGGATACTATTCGACCAAACATTGTTTATCTAGACTTCCAGAAAGTTTTTGATAAAGTTCCTCATCAAAGGCTCCTAAATAAACTCAGCAATCGAGGATAGGAGGACAAGTCCTCTTGTGGATTAAAAACTGGTTAATTAACAGAAAACAGAGAGTGAATATAAATGGGTAGTTTGCACAGTGGAAGATGTCAAGCAGTGGGGTACCACAGGACTCGGTACTAGGTCCATTGCTTTCTAATTTGTTCATTAATGATTTGGAGTTGGGAGTAAGCAGTGAAGTGGCTAAGTTTGCGGATGACACTAAGTTGTACAGGGCGGTGAGAACCAGGGAGGACTGTGAGGTGCTTCAGAGGAATCTGTTGAGGCTGGGCAAGTGGGCATCAGTGTGGCAAATGAGGTTCAATGTGGGCAAGTGTAAAGTAATGCACATTGGAACCAAAAATCCTAACTGAAAATATACATTGATGCAGTCATTCTATTTTACTCTTTTTAAATGTGTTCCATTGCAGCGTATTCCTAAGTTTGGTTTTAGTGATCAAAATGACTACATAATGTTGTTCCTTATTGTAAGTTACTTTTATGGTTTTTTATAATTGCTGGCTATGCGCTGTAACAATAAAATTCTTTCCTTCCTTCCTTCCTTCCTTCATTCATTCATTCATTCATTCATTCACATTAGAACCAAAAATCCTAACTGAAAATATACATTGATGCAGTCCAAACTGGCAGTAACTGACCAGGAGAGAGATCTTGGAGTTGTGGGAGATAACTCATCGAAAATGTCGACTCAGTGTGTGACTGCAATAAAAAAAACAGCAAATGCTATGCTTGGGATTATTAGAAAGGGGATTGAAAACAAATCAGCCAGTATCATAATGCCCCTGTATAAATCAATGGTGCGGCCTCATTTGGAATACTGTGCACAGTTCTGGTCATTATACCTCAAAAAAAATATTATAGCATTGGAAAAGGTGCAGAAAAGGGCAACTAAAATGATTAAGGGCTAGCTTGGAGAAATGACAAGTGAGGGGTGACATCATAGAGGTTTACAAAATTATGCATAGTTAGAGAAGGCAGTTCTTCCTTTCTCACAATGCAAGAACTAGTGGGCACTCAATGAAATTAATGAGCAGTAGGCTTAGAACAGATAAAAGGAAGTACTTCACCCAAAGAGTAATTAACACATGGAATTCACTGCCACAGGAAGTGGTGGTGACTACAAGGATAGACAACCTCAAGAAGGGATTGGATAAAGATATGGAGCAGTGGTCTATCAGTAGCTAGTAGCCATCACCCAATTGCACTCATTTCACATGCTAGCAAGGTCATGCTCAAGATCATACAAGCTAGGCTTCAGCAGTATGGAAATAGAGAACTGCCAGAAGTACAAGCTGGGTTTCGAAGAGAAAGAGGAACTGGAAAATTACTTCATTTCCAAACTATAATAAAGTAATAATTAACACTAACTAAAACAGTTAACATGTACTTTCACTGTTTAGATTAATAGCATTTTATTGAGTTTTATATATTTTTACATCCTGTATTACTTGTTAGTTTTATACAGTATCTTTCAACAGCATCTAATAACCAAAAATAGAAATGTTCTCCATACATACAGTACTTGTTAATAAAACACAAAGTCTCTATATTTCTGAGGTAGTGCATATAGTCGGGGTTGACAAGCAGTAAGATATTCAAAAAACACAAACCATTTTTCCATAAAATTATTAATACCTTTCGGATTGTCAAAAGCTATTAATTGCATAGCGATTTTATCTGAAACTATCAAGTCCCACAGTTTAGATCTCCATTGCGATAGATTTGGTACCTTAAATAATTTCCAATTTAAGGCGATTAAGTTTTTTGCAGCCATTAGCATAGTAGAAATTAACTCTTCGTTCTGTTTAGACAGTTTCAGACCTGGCCAAAAATGTAACAAAAGACATGTAGGTGTATTTGGAATCTCATAATTAGTAATTTTTTTTATTTCAGCAGTGACCTTAGTCCAAAACGTTTTAATTTGGGGACAATCCCACCAGCAATGTACTAGTGTGCCTTTATTACCACAACCTTTACAACACAAGAGAGTAGGTTTGTATTTACAATGGAACAACTTGGCATGTGTAAGATACCACCTTGCGTATAATTTGTAGTGTTGTAGTTTCAAATTCATATCTCTAGTTTTAAACATACTGGAAGACCAAATTGTCCGCCATTGCGCCTCTGTAAAGGTAACTCCGCAATCCTTCTGCCAGGAGTCCATGATCGATGAAGAGCCCTTCCAGAGACTATCGTGTAGTTGAGCATAAATTGTTGCCAATAGACCTTTAGGATCATATCCTCTTTTCTTCAAAAATCTTTCAAAAGGTAGCAAATCTCTTTCTAGATTAGAGTTAGTGGTGATGTCTTTTAAGGTATGGTGGACTTGGAAATATTGTATCCAGGGGATTCTTCCGCCACTTTTATCTTCCAGCTGTTGTTGAGTGAGGATTTTACCATTGACATAAAAATCACAAATTCTATAAAATCCCTTATCCCTAGCCAGGCTCAAAAAACCTTTGTCCAGTCCAGGTGAAAACCATGGTTGGCCAAATAATGCAGCTATAGGGGAAATACCTGGAGCTAATAACTGTCTATTTCTATGCCATAACTGTAGGGTCAATCTCAAATATGGGTTTGATATTTTCAATGCTTGACTGGTCTTAGTCTGGTCCCAGATATATTCATACAGGTAACTAGGTTCAATCTCTAACGTTTCTAAAGGCAGCCATGATTTATCATACTGTTCCCTGAACGGCCAGATACTGAAGCTGAAGCTCAAATACTTTGACCACCAAATGAGAAGGGAGCACTCACTGGAGAAGACCCTGATGCTGAGAAAGATTGAAGGTAAAAGAAGAAGGGGATTTCAAAGGATGAGATTGTTAGACATTGTTATCAATGCAATGAACATGAAATTGAGCAAACAGGAGGGCCTGGCATGATATGGTCCATGGGGTCACTAACAGTCAGACTCAAATGTGCAACTGAACAACAAAACAGATGGAAAACTATGTCTGTGGCAGTAATGCTGTATATTCTTAGTGCTTGGGGGGCAACGGGCTTCTGGAGTTCTGACTCCACTGGTGAGCCTCCTGATGGCACCTGGGTTTTGGCCACTATGTGGCACACAGTGTTGGACTGGATGGACCATTGACCTGATCCAACATGTCTTCTCTTATGTTCTGTGTTCATATCCCACTTTATAGGAGGTGTGACAAGCCTTTTCTATCAGTTGGGGGGATCCACACTGCCTCCTATGATTTTGAGAGAACTAGACTTGTTTTAAACCATAAACCTTCCCCTCAATTACCAGGTGTTCTAAAAATAGCAAGTGTATCGACTAGCCCCTAGGTTAGATCCTTTCCCACGCACACCCATGCCAGCCAGCCCTTTCCCAAGAGTTAGACTACATGGTACAAGGTCTGCTCATTTAATTTCCAGAGAAAGGCCTAACGGTCAGGTACTCTATTCTTTCCAGAGGTAGAATTAAACCACTCTGCCAGGCTTCAAGGAAGTGCTGCCCTTCACTTTGTCTGCTCTTTTTCTGAGCCAGACCTGAGCTCTCACTGTTCTCTCCCTGAGGAACTGCTCTCAGCTAAACTCTGCACTCTCCTTGAGGCAGACCTGAACTAACCCCCACTGTGCTTCCCTCCAGCACTCCATCCCCCTTCTGAAAGGGGATTGGATGCTGGAGCACCACTCCCATAGGCTCAGCTGAGTGGTTGTTTTTTCCCCTCAGGGGCATGACAGCCTCCTGTCCATCACAGGAGGGTCCTGACAGCACTTTGGCAGTATTACAAGGAAAACCAAAGGCAGAATTACATGACAGAACTAGCACTATAAAAGCATTTTGGAACCTGACTGATGCAAGCAAACAACAGTCCACAATGAACATAAGTGGAGGGTCTGGAGGCAATCCTGGCTGCTTTCACACTAACGATTTTCCATGTTTCAGCCACCTATATGTTTTTAAAGACCAGTAACAGTTTGGTCCTTCCACAAAAACCTCTGTTTTTTTAAACCTATCGAGTCTCGCTGGTTCCATCCTGCTCCTTATGCTCTTTAATATCTACATGAAACTGCTGGGTGAAGTCATTGAGAGATTTGGGCTCAGTTGTCACCAACACACAGATGACACTCAGCTCTATTTCATGCTCCTGGCTGATTCCAGGGAGGCTGCAGAAACCCAGAACTAATAAACTGAAGCTTAATCCCCAAAAGACAGAAGTGCTACTGGTAGGTAGAAAGTCTAACCCAGGATTTAAGGTATCACCCACTCTGGTTGGGGCTGCACTCCCCTTGAAGGAACTGGTCCATAGTCCATGGGTGCTCCTAGACCCATGCCTACTGCTGGATAAGCAGATGACAGCTGTGATCATGAGTGCCTTTTACCAGCTTCCACAAGTTAGCCAGCTGAGGCCTTATCTGGGCAGAAAGGAGGCAGGCCCTGGGTACATCTAGATTAGATTACTACAATGTGCTCTATGTGCAGATTCCATTAAGAAGTGTTTGGAAATGTCAATGGTGCATACTCCTGCAGCCAGGATGCTGATTGGAGTGGGTCATACGAACCATATTACTCTGGTCTTGACCCACCTACACTGGCTCCCAACATATTTCTGGGCACAATTTAAGGTGCTAGTGCTACCTTTCAGTTTGGGACCAACATACACCTACTTCCTTATGAACCTATCCAGCCACTAGGATCATCCTTGGATGCCCAGCTTTGGGTGCTGCCACCTTCTGAGATTAGGCGAGTAGCAACCCAGGACAGGGTCTTCATAGTTGTGGTACCAAAACTCTGGAACTCTCTCCCCAGGGAGATTCATCTGTCCTCTTCTGTTACCATCTGCTGCCAGTGGGTGAAGACTTTTTTTGTTCCGTTCGACATTCCCTCAGTGATCCCTCTTTCCTGCCCAATGTTTTTAAGTGTTTTTATGTTTTGTATGTACTTTAGGTCTGGTTTAAATTGGTTTTGGTTTTAATGGCTTAAAATGTGATTTTATTAGTATGTTTTAATTTGTTAGCCACCTTGGTGGCCCTTGTGAAGGAAGAAAGACAGGCTATAGATTCTATAAAATAAATTTGTAAAATGAATGATTAAAAAATGGTGCTTCCCAGGCAGGATGCTATCAGCATGAGCAATTTTTGGCATATAAAAGGGAAACATCAACAATTGCAAGCCTTTGGTGAACCTTTTTATGAAGAAAGTTTAAAGTGCTTGGGGCTCTTTAGCTTGGAGAAATGATGACTGAGGGGTGACATAATCGAGGTTTATAAGATTATGCATGGGATAGAGCAGGTAGAGAAAGAAGTACTTTTTTCCCTTTCTCACAATACAAGAACTCCTGAGCACTCAATGAAATTGCTGAGCAGTCGGGTTAGAATGGATAAAAGGAAGTACCTCTTCACCCAAAGAGTGATTAACACATGGAATTCACTGCCAAAGGAAGTGGTGGTGGCTACAAGCATGGATGGCTTCAAGAGGGGATTAGTTAAGCATATGGAGCAGAGGTCCATCAGTGGCCATTAGCCACAAGTTATAGATAGGAACTCTCAGTCTGGCACAAGGGATGCTCTGTATTCTTGGTGCTTGGGGGGGGGGGTCCAACAGTGGGAGGGGTTCTAGTGTCCTGGCCCCACTGCTAGACCTCCTGATGGCACCTGGTATTTTTGGCCACTGTGTGACAGTGTGTTGGCCTGATCCAACATTGGCTTCTCTTATGTTCTTATGTAGTATTTTCATTGTTGATGAGGGCAATGGGACAGTCCCTTGCAGCAATTAGCATAACAGAAGATAATTTCTCACACCTCAGCCTGCCTTTTAGACAAGGAGGAGGGCGAGGGGATCTCCCACTGCAAATAGGTGTCCCCACAAATGCATGGAGGTTGTTACTGTTGTTGTGGGGTTTTAAGGGGCTTTTTTAAGGTACTGTATTTTTTTTTTATCCAGCACTGCCCATGCTCCTCAAAATATATATATTTTTTACAAACAGGGTGGGTGGAGAACCCTGAGGGTCACATGAGAACAAAAAATAGAGTGTCACCCCCCACAACTGTGACATGACGACGTCACTTCCGGATTTTGGGGGCATCTGTGGGTGGGGTTTCCCCCTGCCAGCCAACTAGCTGGTGGTGGGAAAGGACCCACAAAAGCAGGGGAACCCCCGCCTGGACCAGGGCCTGGCATCCCTAGTTGATATTAGGGCATTTACAGACGCTGGTATGTTCAAATGCCTATCTCTTCCTCTCAGTGTGTTCCAATAGCTGCTAAACCCTGCAACTAATTACTAAGGAACCAGGAAAAATAATGCATAGTTTCAACATATTTAGTCATTGTTCCTTCACTTAAAGCCAGCACCGTTTCCTTAGCAATGTCTTACTCCCACGATTTCCTGTTGCTGAACACTGCACTAGATAGAAGCCTTATGTACAGGAATATGAACATCAAAATCCACAAGCAGATTTGCAGTCCGTAGTCTCATTTTGTTTTAATTTTAAAATAAAGCAACTAAAAGAAAGAGGCTTACACTTACAAGAAACTGCAAAGTCTTCTTGCAGTGACAGTGTTTATGGCTTAGAGATATTTCTTTATATGTAATAATGTAGTTTGTGGAGTTGCCCTAACACTGCGTGACCTTAGTTAGTTCTAGAACAAGACTTAGAGACGGCTATACAACATGTTTAACGTCTTTTCATATTAAAGTTGTTCTGTGGACTCAGAAAAAGTATATTCCTGCAGACCTCATAAGCCAACCCATGAAAGGGGAAGGGAATGCATCAAATTTTGGGCATAGCACGATATCATAATGTTCCATTTCCCCCCGGTGTTCTTTACACTTGCCACCAATTTAGATAGAAATGATCAAGAAACTATGAGAGGCAATTTCTATTAGATTTAATCAATTACTATAATTTACAAATGAAGTAGAAGCAGAATAGAGTTGGCAACTTGTAGTAGATTATTATTAAAGAACGTTAATTCTATTTCTTGTAGTAAAAAGCTTGTAATTAATTTGTAAGATTTTGAAATTAATAAAATTTAATTTGAAAAAGAAAAAAAGAAGCTAGTAACATTAGTAACAGCCTGTGCCTTAGCTTTGTTATCTAGCATGAACACATTATTTTGCAGCTTCCCAACTGCACACACCTTGTTACCCTTCATGATTTTACACTCATGATCAGAGAACAACACATCAAATTTAGCAGCATTGAGACATAGTACACTTAATAAATTGTTTTCAAGGGCAGGCACGCACAATACCCCTTTAAATGTATGATTCAGGCATGGGAAATACATATCACCCTGGCAGGTAACCTTTGACTGTGTACCGTCTGCCAAGCAAACATGAGTTATTTTAGAATCCCTCTTATTTAGTAGCAGCCCCTCATCGCGGCTGAATACCTGGGACGTGCCTGAATCGATCAACCATGATGTATCAGCGGGTTTATCAGTCACAACAACTGATGCCGAATATTCCTGTCCCTTCTTCTTGCTTCTAAGTTTCTCAGGACAAGAAGACAAGAGATGCTTTTCTGAATGACATTTCCAGCATCTTCTAATTTTTAAAGCAAGCGGCAAGTTTGCTGAAAAAACCTCCTGCTGCTCCTTGGCAGTCGTCCCAGACTCTTTGGCATTATGCCCAGAACTTCTGGAGCTCTGCCCAGTCTCTCTGGCTGTACGCCCAGACTGCTTATCAAACACCTGTTTGGCTGTATGCCCAGACTCAGA